>NW_018405584.1:222946-293103 GCF_002113885.1 Mizuhopecten yessoensis
GGTGATGATATTTAGTCAGTAGCATACTAGGATCAAGGGCTACCAAGTTTGTATAAATGTATGACCTTGAATCATATTCAAGGTCACAAGGAGCAAATATGTTCAAAATATTTCAACAACTTGTTCTGAATAACCAAAAGGCTCAGGATGTTGATATTTAGTCAGTAGCATATGCTGGGATCAAGGACTACTTTGTTTTTTAAAGTGAATGACTTTTACTTATATTCAAGGTCACAGGGGTCAAATTTGTTTAAAATCTTTAAACAACCTCTTCTGAATAACCATGGGTCCCAGGATGTTTATACTTTGCAAGTTGCATCCTTAGATGAAAGGCTATACAATGTGTTCAACATAATGACTTTGTTCGACTTTCAATCACAGGGGTGAAATGTTAAAAAAAAAAGATAACGGTCTTTTGAATGAATTTTAATCATAAATACTGATATTTTGCCTGTAGCTTTATTTTTGATCACTTTTAAGGTTACAAGTGTGAGTTTTATACCAGGTGAGCGATGCAGGCCCATTTGGCCTCTTGTTATAAGTACTGTTCTAGTAAATATGAGAAATGACAAACTCACTTTGAAGGTTGTCTTTTATACACAGCAGTATTAAGTTCAGATCAAAAGTTACTTCAAGGTGCATTTACTATTAACATGACTTGAATATCAAACAGATTAGAGAAAAGAAGAGAAAAGATCGAACTGATAAAGAACTAATGAAGGTGGTATAATGGTGGGTGCCAAGATCCCTCTGGGATCTCTTTGTTTCTTTGAAATATTGTGCATTTTATAAGTATTTTCAATACTTGATACTGTATACAAATGACATTAATTTCTATATGCATGCGTCTAAATTGGGTGAAGGAGTGTTACCAAACCTAAGTCACTTTGATCTATGATTGACCTTTAATCCCAATCCTTCATAAATATGTCTGGGGCATACAACTGCTATACACTTTCGCAGGGAATTTCACAGCTGAGTTATCAAATTAAAACTTGGTATTTTATTTGTGACCCATATCCAACGTTCGCCAAACAGCTATATCTAGTTCACGATGCAGAGTCAGTGTAAAGGTTTGCCAATAAAAAAATTTGGTTCACACAGTCAGTAGAAAAGTGTCTGGAACGTAAATGTACAACTCATTGTTTATCGACATTACTTTCCCATTACTTACTCTCGCGTAGCTAATCCTAATCAAGAAATGAGCATTATACTGCATTACAGTACTTGAATAACATCTGTTCATAATTATGATGGAATATTCGAGGCAATCAATTCCCCCAACAGCAGTAATGACTTCTTTATATCGCACGTCGGTTTAATTATGATTTATCAAGTTAAGAAGTAGCCTAGATCTTTCAGTCATACACCTGTAAGAGAAAACAAACTTAACAACATATTCCTGATGCTTTGTTTTGATTATTTGAGTTTCATCTTAAATAATCAGTCTTTATTCTAAAACTGTTGTCCGATGCTGTTCAAGTTCATATATCTAATGATTTAATCAAAGGAGAAGTCATGCAAGAAACTTCCACCAAATGTTTCAGAGTCTGTCACAAACAAACTTTGCTTGAACATGAAAAATCCAGAGAAATTCGAAGGACTGCTTCACGAAAGGTCAAGGTTGAATATGTCATGTATCAGATGAAAAATGGCGGAGCTACAATTCGAAGCTCCGCTTGCTAAATTTGAAAACGGAGATTGGAACGAATATAACGAATTTCAAGGTGTAACAGACATTCAGAACTCAAACAAAGACTACGAAAAAAGAAGAGGATTAGATGTAACTGATAATGGCGGTTCAGACAATTTTGTAGACACATTTTCGGGATCGCTTGAGGATTTGGTTCATACATTTGATGAGAAAATTACGAAGTGTTTTCGAAATTTCGAGGAGAATGTTGATACAATTGCGCCTGTACAAATACGAACTCAAGAAGAAATAATGACTGATTGCCAGTAAGTAACGTAATGTGAATTTATTGTGAAATGTGAATGGATGAATGTGATTTTGATGAGATCATCACTTCCCGGGCCCGTCGCAGCCTCTGCAGTCTACGTATACGTAGACACAGAGCATTTATATTGACGTATTTTAGTGAATGTGCGATTTTAATTTTATTTCACTTTATCTGATATTAGCATATGATATAAAAGTGGGGATGTGTTTACTCGTCATGAACAGGCACCATATTTGTCTGAAGCTTTAATTTGTGCTGTTGGGCCTGGTGCATGTGTCGATGTGAACATCAGAACAACAGGTAAAATGTGTCATAAATGACTAATAATTATAATGGCCCATCATCCTCTCACACAAAAAACAATCAACATCAAAATGATCATCTTTGAAATTTTATGAAACAATCATTTGTTTCTCATTTTAGATAGGCCCTATTTGAAAAGTGTTTTTCTTGACAGTATAAAACAGCTGTAAAATTGTCTATACTAGGCTAAGTATAAATCAATCAAACCTTAATTTCACATTGTACATGTGTACAGTGTCAGAAACTTAGTTGGTCTACAGTACAGTAAAGCTTAGCATCGGCTAACCAGTAACTGAGCCCTTAGGGCAAAATAGTAAACAAATGAGACAAAATTAACTAGGCAGTGATATGCTTGATAATTTGTCCCAATTACGTTGTGTAAAAAATGTTTGATTACCATATTTTAATTTTATCTTAGCAGTTAGTTTGTAATCCCTTCCTTTACAATAACAATCTGGTCATCATCATTGAATGCAATCATATAACCCGTTTCTTTACACTAACATATATGTTGGTATATCCATTACTATCCAAAACTAGGAAATGAAATATTTAAAAAAATAATTTTGACTTTTTATTTGTATCAGCTGTATTTTTGAACGACAAATTTTATGTTTTGTACGGGAAAAACTTATTTCTTGAGATTACGATGGAAACTTGCAGAAAAGAAAAACATTGATGCAAGGATATCATGCTTTTTGCGTGGCTTATTATAGAAATTAGAATAGCCAGATGAAACAGACCATTTAAGGAATGAAAGTTATTTTTTCAACATTCATGAGGTCATAACAACATTGGCTTTTTGGACATATTCTTGGTAAATATGTCCAGAAAGCCAATGTTGTTATGACCTCATGAATGTTGATGAAATAAATTTCATTCCTTATTTTTACATTTTTAAATGCTTTGAATTTTCCGATGCAAGCATAAATAAAAACAAAAGCGGCATTGTAATTCTATTTTGCATGAGGGCAACGCAGTAGAGAGAACAGCGTGTTTTCGCGGAAAAATGTAAAACTTCCGGTGGGGGTCCTACCAACAGCATGACAACAAAACAAACAGAATATAGATGTATTTTCAAATGTTATTTGTAGAACTAACACACGTTGGATATTATTATCATGTACCTTACACACATCATTTGAGAATTTAAATTAAGCCTATCATGTTTAATGTTAATCATATTAGCATAACTAAACTACACCGAGGGCTGTTTCACGGCGGACATGTACCAATTACGCCCTGTGCTACGTCATTAAAGTGTATCAATACGCAGTGATGAGGTCACCTGTGTTATGCAAAAATGAATGTCATTTTCGCCAATGGGTCCAAGCATGCAGAATGTAAATATACATGTATGAATGATAGTCACATGATTTTGTTATGCAGATGATAATGAGTTGTAGCAAGCATAAATTATTGATAAGAATTTAACTTATCAATGATGTGCTTTTTTATTGTTATCTAATCTAATGAAATGAAAAAAAACCCCACGTATTTCAGTATAATAGGGTGAATTTATAGAGTTTATATAATTTATAGAATTTATACATGCCTTTTTCCATATCACACCTAGTATCAACCCGAGACTGCAATATCAGCCCCAAGGGCCGAACTGTTTATTACATGCTTACTAATAAAAGCTACTTTCTTATGATCTGTTTTTCTTTTGAAATATTGATAAACGAAAAATTTCCAAAAGGGGTGTGATACAGGTTTTGCGGGCTGATACAGGTTTAGGGGTGTGATACGGCGGGGGCTGATATGGCTTTTAGGGTGTGATACGGCGAGGGCTTATATGGGCAAGGGCAATTGTGTCGTATCGCATATACAAAAAACCCGTATTTATTAGTAAGTTTATAATAAATATAATTACTTGTTTTCACTGCATTTTCTTAAACAAATATCTTACCTTTTAGAAAGAAATAAAGCAATTACTCATGACGTCAAAAAACTTTAGCGTTTTGTCACTTGTGAGTAAGAAGGTTAGGACACAGAAACCTATACAGCACAGAAATAGGTCCTCTGAAAATACTTATTACTGTGTAGTACTATAAATATATGGTGAAAAAGCTTGTGGACAGTCGACCCACTAACAAATTATGAAAACAACAAAAAAGCATCATGAATTTGATATCACTTTATATATAAATGGCAAGTATTATAACATTGCACAGCTGTGTGCAGTGAAGTTGGACATCTTATGAAGATTTACAGGATGCTTAGGGTGAAGATTTGCATGAAAAATACTAAAAAATAAACTTATCCATCGTTCCTTCTCAAATTCCTTAATATCTTTTGAAAACTTGCATGAACTATACACCAGGGAGCACTTAATGGCATATCTATGGAACTCAACATTTGTTTCTTTGGAAGCCCTATCATTATTTCAATTATGTGCATGTCCACCTGACATTGTGATGGCCAATATAAATACAAGGTTAGCTTAATTTATGCATTTTTGTGTGGCTGAAAGCTAAGCAGTTTTCCGGGTCTTCCACATTAGTGACATGTGGGATCTTCCACCAAACCCCATCTGTGAAGATTTGTCGGTGTTGGAAGCACATCATAAACAGCCCTGAGAATGAACTGTAGCTGTCATGGTGTGTATCTCCAGATCTCTGCCCATGTCATCTTCCTCTCTTCCGTCTCCCATTGGGTCCATGCCCCTTGGCTCCCCATCTCCACTGCTTTCACCTTCCTTGCTTCCTCTTCCTGTTGCCTTATCTTTCCCTGCGCTTGCTTTCTCCTCTCTGCTGCATTAGCATCTTTCCATCTCGCCGACTGCCTTCTTCCTAATCCTTGCCTTCTAATGCACACTGTCCCCACAATGTCCTTGTGCCAGAGTCTGCTCTCTGTCTCTGCAACTGCCTTGCTGGCTGACCACTTCCTTCCAGTTTTCATCTCCACTCCTGCTTTCCCGATTTTCTCGTCCCTGGAGTCTTTCCTTGTCATGAACAGTCGTGCCTTTCCAGTCCTGAATTCTTCCACTACTGATGTTAGTGGGAGCTACAGTTTGGATGTCCAACTATACAGTCCAGTTGACGAGAAGCAGTGAGGAACTCCAAGTCATCTTCTCAGATGTTTGTTGATTTTCCATTCCCTCTACAGTCGTAAAGGTAATCTTGTACAGCATCAGTGGCGAGGACAGTCGTGGCAGTAGACCATGTTGGAATATCCTTGAACTTTCCTGGCAGACCTGTCTTGTGGATGTTCCTTAATCCTTCACAAACTTGCTGCTCTAGTTTGTTACTGTTGTTAGTGTCCTTCAATGCAAGCTGTCATCAAACCATTTTCCTAGGCACTTGATTGGGTTGCCCACAATAGATGGAATCTCCTCTCCCTGGATAAGAAGGCAGAATTGTCTCGTCACACGACCCTATTTCAGGATGAGATATCTGGATTTAGCTGACTTGAATTTCATTCTTGTCCAGGATACAGTATCCTCCAGTGCTGTCAGTATCCACCTTGCTTGGACATGTGTTGTTGCTGTGATCGTTAGATCATCCATGAATACTCTGCGCGGTGGCTGCCTGATGTTTGTTCTGGATAGTGGCATGGGCCCCTCGTCTCCCATTTCCCTGCCTCAATGATCATGTTCATTGCCATCACCAATGTCATGAAAATCACTTCGAAATTGTACATCTGTTGACAATTCCCTTCTCTAGCTTCTGCCATGAAGTCACGTAATCCTTAACGGCAAATCACAGATGTATTCCTCCATAACTTTGTATGATGCCCTTCACCTTATCCGGGATATGGTACTGGTCCAGCGCCTTTCCTAATAGGCTGTATGGGACTGTGCTGTATGCGTTCGCCAGATCTAACCACACCACTGTCAGATCTCCACGTTCACCTTCGCCTCCCTGATCAGCTGGCTTATCACGCTTGTATGCTCTACACATCCAGAGAATCCTGGAACCGCCCTTCTTTCCTCCAGACTACCTTCACCATTTTCCACAGTCTACGTAGAAGCGTGGGACACTTTTCATACACCTGATATGGGATGCTGTTTGGTCCTGGTGCTGATGCTGCCCTTGCTTTCTTCACAACCTCTGTTACCTCTTTCCAGGTTGGTTCCCCTATTTCCATTGGCTTAGCTTGTCTGGTTGGTTCACTGGCTGGATTCTTTCATTTGGTCCCAAGGGTGCATTTCGTTCCTCATCCCCATGAGTTGCTTTCAGATGTTCTTCTTCCTCTGACACTGCAGTCTCCCTGATCTTCTCCCTTCTAGTACTGCTGCTGTGAACTTGTATTGGTTTGATATAAATGCTGCCCTTTTCTTGGTCTTCTGTCTCCAGGCTTTCTTGATCCGCTCTGCTATCCTCAACTCTTTCAGCCGCCAGGTCCTCAACTGACTCAGCCCTGCTTTCTCCTCGTCTGTTGACCTTCTGTAACGTTCTCCTTGGATCCATTGTATTTCCTTCTCTTTTCTATCAGGTGTTATAACTTGATCCTGTGCTGGCAAACCTTTGACCTCGGATTCCCCGAATCGATTTTTCCCGATAGTATACACTAGTTTGGTCATTGCCTCTATCTTCCGTTCTACGCTGCCAATCAATGATGTTTCCAGTATCTTTTCCAGATCCTCATTAAATACATCCCACTCCTTGCTGTCCATTGCTGGTCATTTCACCTTGCTATGGACTCTGCTGCGGGAGATCCTGCTGTGTGGGCGTTGGGTCATCCTTCGCTTGATGTGTAGTGTCGTCGAGCGATTCCACGGGGGCGTGGAGGTCCTCAGTGCTGTGGTGTGCCTCCTGACCGTGACCCTCCTGCGTCTCACCAGTTTCCACTGTGTGCTGCCTCGGTGTCTGCTGTCTTACACTTCACTCTTGCTTGATGTATTCTCATTCCTTTATGTTCTTGCAGGTCTTATAACTGCAGTGACATTTCGCTGTTTCTCTTACTTCTCCTGTGAGTGTCGTTTGGATTAGCCTGGTTGTTTGGATTAGCCTGGTTGTTTGGATTAGCCTGGTCGTTTGGATTAGCCTGGTTGTTTGGATTAGCCTGGTCGTTTCCCTTGTGTCCGTCCTGTTGGGTCTTTCATCCTCCCTCCCTCTCGGAAGACCCTGAAGGTGTTTTCTTGTTTGTCGTATATTATATTATATATTATTCATATATGTGTGCATCTGAATGAAAATGTCTACTACGTCTATTACTATGGTCCTGGGTCCAACCATGATAGGTATCTTTTGCAAACAAGAAAATGCTAGAATCTATATAAAGGATTGAACATATAGAGAGATAATTAATGAATTGCCACCATTGGTCTAGAAATAACAACATGGGTTACCAACTTCAAACTGTTGTAAAAAAACCAAACAGCTGTCAATTCTTGATGAATTATGGCAGCTTTGATTAAAGTTGAAGACAGATCTTAAAAACTTTAATCGAATAGTTAGTCTTACATGTAGTGATATATACATGTACATGTAGGTTTCCATTTGGATAAGCAAAATAAGACATATTTATCAACCACTGTAACATTTGAGTTGAAACATACATGTATTAAGATGGTACAACTACACACTGTATTACTTCATATGTGATTGTGTAAACCAAACCCAAGGCCTGTAGTTGAGTAGGTAGGTTTGGAAGTAAACCAAACCCAAGGCCTGTAGTTGAGTACGTAGGTTTGGAAGTAAACCAAACCCAAGGCCTGTGGTTGACTAGGTAAGTTTGGAAGTAAACCAAACCCACGGCCTGTAGTTGAGTAGGTAGGTTTGGAAGTAAACCAAACGCAAGGCCTGTAGTTGAGTAGGTAGGTTTGGGAGTAAACCAAACCCAAGGCCTGTAGTTGAGTAGGTAGGTTTGGAAAATACTTACTTTAAAAAAAAATCACTCTTTTACTGGTACTGAAAATAAATGCTTTAAGTTTTAAAGTTTGTATTGATAAGTTGCATATCAAACAACAGATTAAAAAATTCCAATGATTTAGAACACGTTGCAATGCTATGAAGTGTTGGTTTTTAATGAAACTTTAAATTTATGTAAGGATATTTTGGGGAATAGGTAGGCAAATGGCTTAGGTACTGGTGCAGATAAAAACATTGAACTTCTAAGAGATTTGCTACAGTTGGCAAACTCACCAACTAAATGGAATGTCATGAGTCTAAAATTATTTAAGTTGAAAGTTGTCTCTGAGAAAAGTTGAAAGTTGTCTCTGAGAAAAGTTGAAAGTTGTCTCTGAGAAAAGCTAGACAATTCTGTGCTATGAACTTTTTTAGTTGCATAGATATATCCATATCAACACTGTTAATTTGTTTGGGGAATCAGACAAACATACTGGCAATAAAACTGTAACAGGCGCATGCATATTATGGATCTGTCTTCATGTATAGGCATACATATATACATGTATACAATGAAACAGAAAAGTCAATAAAATGCCCACGATCTTGTACTGTTGTACATTTTCCATATAAGGAAAACATGTTTTCTATGCCCAGTAAATAAATTTATTGGTTGATTACTGGCACCCTTACTGACTAATATGAGAATTGTTCTTGACAGTGTCTTGAAGTTGTCTTTTGGATTCAGCCATTTACATTTCAATGCAGAGTTTTAAAAATGTATTAAGCACTGATACAGTGTTGTAGCAATCAGGGTCTGAGTGTCTTATAATTTATGAAAGAAAAGGGGCATTATTATAACCCGGCCTAATCAATGGGAATCATTTCAACCTCATCCTGGAAACCCACCCCACCCCACCCAATTCAAACTAGTGAGTCAAAATTGGAGAACAACTCGCTGTTCATCGACATAGGGTTTGTGCTGTTTTTAAAATGGTCGGGTGAGCACCCCTATATCATCCATTGCATGCTGGACTTCAACTAATATATCAATAATTTGGGGGCTGCAGTGGCCGAGAAGTTCAGGTGTCTTACAGTCTGTGATTAACTAACCCTCCACTCCTGGGTCACAGGTTCGAGGCCTAGGGGTGGGTGGGGGGATGCAGTCGAGAGGTTCTTGGTCCAGATTGGTGGTTTTTCTATGGGTGCATCTAGATATGGTTTTCCTCCGCCATCAAAACCTGGCTCATCCTTAAATGACCATATAGCTGTTAATAGGACGCAAAGCACCAACAAACATTTAACTTAAATCCCCAATGATGAAAGCTTGTTGGCAATGATGATGGGGAAAACAAGTTTGATATGTAGTTCAGTTTTCCATCAAGCCAGTTTTCCATCAAGGTCCGCAGGTGGAAACTTTTTGTTTAGCCCATGATCTTTCATCACTTTTCTTAACCATTGATGATCAACTTATTGAGTCAATTTTTCTAAAGCCAGTACAACTTCATTCACCATTTTCTCTGTATCTATAAATAGTAAGCCACTTAAAAAAGGAAACACAAGTTCGTAACCTTGTTTATACCTACTTTACATCAAGAGCAAGAGAGCAGGTTTTATTTCACCCTAGATTTTCTCGATGATTAATTAGTTTTTTGATGACATCATGTTTTAACCCGGGACCTTGTTGTACAAAATGTTGTTTTTTGACCGTGCTTAAACAATTCTTGTTGGTGCTATTTCTTAGGAGTCACTGGAGGGATCTTTCTTAAGTGTCACATGTACAGGTTGCCCATGGCCCTGAGTTGTTCATATTGAACCTTTGAGCTGAGGTGGTCATCTTGAATTTTGAGAGTTACAGTTTATTAGTGCTATTTCTCAGAAAATACTGGTGGGATCTTTGTCAAGTTTCACATGTATGTTGCCCATGTCCCTAAGTTGAAAAAAGTTGTGTAAATTGAATCTTGGGACTTTTACAATCTGTGTGTCTTGTACTTGCCTGGTGGTTAAAACTTCTGATAATTACTGGTACTGGATCAGTGTTTTTTCTCCCCAGGCTGTTTTTGCAGCATGGTACCATGCTCCTATATTTTTTTGCCATGCTGCTATCCTAGATCTTCTCTGCTGTATATTCATAGTAAATCTCAAGTTACCATGCTGCTTTGATTTTACATAGAGTGCTGCTTTAACAGAAATATTGAAACACCATGCTTCTTTCAAAACATTCTGGGGAGAACACTGTGGATACTCTAGATACTATATAATGCTAGTAATAGTACCCTTCAGGAAAGTTCCAAGAGGCAGTCTTCAAATTGAACTTTAATTTGAATATTCAATCAGCTTCCCCTGCCTTATGATAATAAATCTTGAATTCCTTGCCTTGAACTTCACTTTAGCTCAAGTGTCACAACTCTGTCTCCAGCACGACCAGGACCAATTTGATAAATTTGTCAAAGGTGATTGAAGTCAATCTGAACCTTCATAAATCTTTGTTGGCAGTTGACAAATCCTTGTTCCGACCAAAGGTTATTTTCCATTTTGCAGTTTTGAAAATAAGATACAAAATCATTTAATAATCTGATAACTCTAACGAACATGTGGAATCCTTATTTTTTTTTTTAGTGGTTTAGGCATAAAATGTGGTTGCCTGCAGTTGAATACTATTTTTTTTTTAGTAAGTTGGCAGAATATCATATTTTCAACATTACCATGCATGAAGCATCAGTTTTCATGGACGGGTAAAAAAGTTGGGAATATTCTTCTATACAACTGCAATATTTCTGGTTTTCTCCTCATTTTCAGTCATGTGACTGAAATAATTATGGGGTTTTATCTCATATTCAAATGAAAACCATGAATTTTTCTTTAATTATTACATTTTTGTCACTTAAAAAAAGAAAAAACTTTGAAAAGATTGCCATAATTGTAAGCAAGCACTCAAAACACTTACTTATTTATCAATTCAATATATGCTCATAAAGAAGCATTGGCACTCTCCCATTTGTGGATCGAATAGTGATTGTGCAGATTACTCGGTGATCAGATTGATATTCATATACTGTATACGATACCAATTTCAAGGTTTTTAACATAAAGTTAACTGAAGTGACATCTTCCAAAGTTCATGGTTTGATAACTGAAGTGACATCTTCCACAGTTCATGGTTTGATAACTGAAGTGACATCTTTCACAGTTCATGGTTTGATAACTGAAGTGACATCTTCCACAGTTTATGGTTTGATAACAGAAATAACATCTTCCACAGTTCATGGTTTGATGAATAGTACCTTCTGGAAATTGATAACATTTCCTTTATCCCAATTAATGAGTATTAATGAAATGAAATGTTCCATTTGTATGTATTTAACATGGAATAGTATACAATTACATCAATATTGTATTTTATTTAAACAGTAATAACTATATTCAATAGCCATAAGTGTTGATTTCACACACAAAGGGGATTTAGTTCATACCGCTTCCTGTATTGATATAAAACCTCATGAATGTTATGTACTGTAATTGCTTTATTCCCTGAAAATATGTTGACAGGACTTTAAGTTTGATCGTCTGCAAGTTTATGAGTCACCGACTTGATTGATGTTCAATCTTACTATTGTGCAGACGCTTTGTAATGTGTTTGTTTCCATGGTACACTATCTTGCAGATGTTTGGGCACATTCAATTCCAAGCTATACCTACCAAATATGTTTTATGTTTTGAGCTTTTTCCTGGCACATGAAAGTATTTATTGGTGGGCTATATTGTTCTTATAGACTTTACCAGGAAAAATGTCAGAATAGTTTTTCAAACAACCGGGGGATAATATATAATGATAGAAAGCTAAACATTGTACGTCTTTTAATGATAAGGAAGGACATACATAGATTCTTGCCTCTCAGATTCTTAAGTATTTTACCGAACTTATATATATATAGTTGAGTAACTTTATTTGCCGATTGTCTGTGCTGGATGTTATCAGTGCTGAGCTCTACAACATAGTTACATTAATACAAAACTACTTTTAGCATGGATGTTTATCTTGCTATGTCTGTCTGCAGTCATGTCAAATTTACAAAGCAATAACTTACATATTGTTTCCTGAAATAACAAAATGATATTTGAGCTCCAGTTTTGTTACAAACTTTCCCATTGATTTATCACTTCCTTTCCAGGTCCATATCGAGATCCATTCCCTTTTGAAAATAAGCCCACTTTTTCTTGATTTGACCAGGTATTAAATTCCTTATGTGCAAAAACAAGAATGAAAAAAAATATTGTCTTTGTCTTCATTTGTTTTTGTAATCAGACATGTTGTATAAAGTTTTTGTAATCAGACATGTTGTTTACAGTTTTTGTAATCAGACATGTTGTATAAAGTTTTTGTTATCAGACATGTGGTATACAGTTTTCGTAATCAGACATGTTGTATAAAGTTTTTGTAATCAGACATGTTGTGTACAGTTTTTGTTATCAGACATGTGGTATACAGTTTTTGTAATCAGACATGTGGTATACAGTTTTTGTAATCAGACATGTTGTATACAGTTTTTGTAATCAGACATGTTGTATACAGTTATTGTAATCAGACATGTAGTATAAAGTTTTTGTAATCAGACATGTGGTATAAAGTTTTTGTAATCAGACATGTTGTATACAGTTTCATATTCAGAGTAAAAGCAGACATTTTGATTTTGAAAAGTTCCACTAGCCTGCAGGCCTACTGTATATTTTTAGAGGGAATATAATGCTTTTAATCTATAAAATTTCAACAATTGAGAATTCTCAATTTTCTAATTTTGTCTTTGATGTTTTCCAATTTCAACCAAAACTCTGTTTCCAAAAATACCCAGATTAATCCCTGGATCTAGACAGTTTTAAAGTTTTGTAAATCGAGTTAAGTGTGTTATTTCCTGTGTCTCTCTGTACCATCTATCTATTAAGCTATTTTTTTTTTATCTTTTAAAGAATGTTTATAAGTTATAACACCATCCTATTTAAACCACTCACCCACATACACATTGTAAGAGCAGCAGATTAGTGGGTGTCTGTAAATTACCAACATATTCATTTGTGATTTCATCTGAGGAAAATTAGGTCAGGTCAGGTCTGTCATAACATAAAGTTTAACCTGAAATATACATGTACCATAAAAACAACACTTACTTATTTTATCATATAGAGTTTAGACAATAAGTTGCCAGCAGACAAAACCGGACTTGCGTTAATAAATAAAAATTAAACATGTTTTACTTGATAATTATGTGTAACTAGCATTGTGTATGAAGTAGTTATAAGATTATATTTGGTATCCATAGATCTATATTGATATGTTTTCCCTAAACATATCGTTAGTATCCGATCACTATGAAACTTTAGAGACATGCTGAACATTCAGACCAGCACCCTTGTCTAACCTGACAGGTATATTTGCGGGACACTATAAAATTTACACTATGAAATTAGTTTAGACATATGTGGGACAGTCAAGCAGGTTTTCGTGGAGATTGGATGTCAGCTGTATAAATATAGATCTGTTCGCTGTATACATTTAGATCTGTTCGCTGTATACATTTAGATCTGTTCGCTGTATACATTTATATCTGTTCGCTGTATACATTTATAACTCTTCGCTTCATACATTTAGATCTGTTCGCTGTATACATATAGATCTGTTCGCTTCATACATTTAGATCTGTTCGCTGTATACATATAGATCTGTTTGCTGTATAAATATAGATCTGTTCGCTGTGTACATTTAGATCTGTTCGCTGTATACATTTATATCTGTTCGCTTCATACATTTAGATCTGTTCGCTGTATACATATAGATCTGTTCGCTTCATACATTTAGATCTGTTCGCTGTATACATATAGATCTGTTCGCTTCATACATTTAGATCTGTTCACTGTATACATATAGATCTGTTTGCTGTATACATTTAGATCTGTTCGCTGTATACATTTAGATCTGTTCGCTGTATACATTTAGATCTGTTCGCTGTATACATATAGATATGTTCGCTGTATACATTTAGATCTGTTCGCTGTATATACATGTAGATCTGTTTGCTGTATACATGATTTGCACGTAAAAAATAACATATTCTTCAAAGGTGAAATAAAAGAAATATATAGCCCTACTTCAAAAGATCAATGATGGTGTGGAGTATTAAGCTAAATTCTCTGTGATTCCCTACTGATATTAGAAGTTTGGCCCTTCACCAACTCTGATAAACAGGTCTATCTAGATATGTATGCAGAGGATCTCTATAGCTACATATACAGTTGAGTATCATGTATACCTTTAATACTGCTGGAGCACTAGTGCTCTAGTCCCATGGTCAGTAGCGTTTGGATAAGCATGGGTTTGTGAAATTGTAGAGAATTTATGGTATAAGCTGACAACCTTTTATCATAAGCTCAGTGCTAAATTGCTAGGACTGTTTTTGCTTATCATTACCAGGGATAATCCTGGAGGGGGCCATGGGGTCATTGACCCCTCAAAACTGAAATTGACCCCTCCAAGTAACATTTTAATTTTACATAGACTGGTCCCTCTTAAATTTGATGTTGTCTAAACATTGCTGAAATGGCCCACTGCTCTCAAAATCCAGGATTTTCTCTGATTACCATCAGATTTTATTCAAAACCTCTGCATGCAACTTACTCTTGCTGCATATAATTGTTATCTTTTACTGCAGTGAATATTAAAATTCAAGAACCCAAACTGGCATTTACAATCACATCTGTAATATCTGTTATGAATACATTTTAAGTCAGGCAATAAATGTAGCACTGTTTACATGTACATTGTGAATGTATTGTACAAAGTAGGGACAGTCATCATCACCTACTTGCATATTTGTTCTATTAATCACCCATGTGATTATAATAAGACATACATGAATGTAAGAACCTGAAAGCAGGGTTTGGGTGTACAAGGAAAGAAATACACTACACTTTTATATTTTCAAGTGAGTGTTGGCAATTATTGGAACGAAGTTTCCAGAAAAAAAAGAAAAAAAAATGTGTTTTAAGTAAGTAGTACATGTATGCACATACACAACATTTATAAAATATGTGTCTTGTTGTTCTATGTAATATAATTGTAGTCATGTAAGTTATAGACCCATGAATTTCTGTGGGGGGGTGTTAGAGGGAAGGGCAATTGTAAAGGATGTTTTTCAAAATTGGGAAATAGGATTAAAATTGGAAGTGTTGGTATCTGAAGTGTGTGTGTATGTTTGGGGGTGGGGCAGCGATTATAAGGATATGGGCGATATAATACTACATTGTAAAGCTACATGATAATTTTTCCCTTTCTACAATATTTTCTCTCAACTTTCTGAAATGTTCTTAACATGTAAATTGTGTGCTTGTTGAGTAATGCAGGTCTGCGTAGTCATGGTTAAATGACCTTGCTTGTTTTAAAGACTTGTTATTATGCATTTGAGGCGCCAATTACATATACAAATAGGGTATTACTGATTGAAGAAAGCTATCTCCGAAGCCAAACAGTATGAAACTTTGGAGAATGTTTTTGGTACATATAGTGTAGGACATTAGAACATGTTGTATCATTGTCCTTTTCCCCTTCCCAGTTATTTTTTGTGTTTTTTGCTATGAAATGAAACAAAATATCTAGATATTTTTTTGAAAACTAACACAGGGGCTATGGTGCTGGTGTCGCACACCTAGCCAACAACTAACACTGGCGCTATTGTGCTGGTGTCGCACACCTAGCCAACAACTAACACTGGGGCTATGGTGCTGATGTCGCACACCTAGCCAACAACTAACACTGGGGCTGTGGTGCTGGTGTCGCACACCTAGCCAACAACAAACACTGGGGCTGTGGTGCTGGTGTCGCACGCCTAGCCAACAACTTACACTGGGACTATGGTGCTGATGTCGCACACCTAGCCATTGCTATAAAATTATACAAAATAAAACATGTACAAGGTAAATTCAACGGAAATAATCAGGTATGATAAGGCATTGAATTAGTTCATATTTCAGGGTGTCATTGACAATGTTACTGCAATTATTTATAGAAAATTTTCAAAAAGTGAAATTAGGTTTATAGGTCTTTGTGGAAATTTTTCTAGTTTCTAGTCAAAAGCACTAGATGGGAAAGGTAATTCAGTGATTCAGTAATCAACAGCAATATCTAATAGTGTGGGAAGAGAGGAGTAGTTTATTTATTGAACAATGAACTTACTACCGTGAAATAAGAAGGCTGTATTGTCTTAAGGTTTAACCCATTTACCCCTAAAATCGCATTTGAATCTTACCAAATCAAAGACTGGGTAAGTCCAGTTTAAATATATATAGGGATGAATGAGTTAAGTTACAAGTCTTGCTTTATACACTTTAGCATTTATGAAATCTAAATATTTGATCACAATTCTAGTATTAAATTTGAAGTGTCTTTCAGAAATCAATGTTTCATTCATACTTTGTAATTTTGTTCCCATAAAGTAGCTATTTTAATCACTTAGATGCTGAATGAAAATTGAGTAATTCAAAGCCAATTGGGCCTTTTGTTTGATTAAATTTCAATTCCATTTGAAACATTTTGGATGAGTCATAATTGCAGAAATGTTCATTTTCACTAATTGTTTTTGCCAAATTGAGACAAATTTTGTGATCTCCGTTGATCAGCTATGAATCAGACAGTTGTTTATAAAAAGATTTTGTCAAAACTGATGAAAAATTCCGTCATAATTCACAAATTGGAAAAATTTCATTAGTTCTCTTATTATGAAGGTTTTTATCACATCATGTTATTATCCAGTATATATACATACAGGTTATTACCGTGTTAAATTAATAACGAGGACGTATGTATATGATTGGTTGTGTGTTGAATTTTCTCTGTGTGAATAATGGATGCTGAGATAGCTGAGAATCAGTGACTCATTTAGAGGAGGTAGTATGATTGGGCCTCTGCTGAGTGAATAATCAATATGTACACAAGCACCTCGACAATGGCTGGGTGCCAGCCTCCGGACCAACAAACGGGACACTTTTCATTGTTGCTGCTGCTGCTGCTGCTGGGGAATTTTGTGGCCGGGCCTCCTAAGGCAACTGTATAGACTTGTTACAATGAAAGGGCCGGTTTCATTCAGACCTATACAATACAATATATAAGTGTACATATATACAATGATACCAAAAATGTTGGAACATATTTGTTGTTACCAATCTCATAACCAAGAAAGAGTTTATGGAATATTTTTTCAATAAATATGCAAGCTAAAATCTAATTTAATTATAACATGTGGTCTGAATTTTGAAAAAAAAAAAGGATCTTATATTAATTAATAAACACTATAAATCCCTTACAATTTGTGTGCTATTGATATATTTTCGGGATTAAATCATAAATTAAAAAACCCAGAATATTTTGTTATAGGTACGGTAGACACATCAAAACAAAGGCTTAAAACCTATAATTGTTTCCTTTGCAAATTTGTCATTTGAATCGGGTCGTATTTGACATAATTAGGGGAATTTAAAAATATAATTCTAATACTTAACTGAAAAAAAAAGTTCATCCAAGATAAAAATCTTTTTGAAGAAAGTAAAGAAACAGTGTCTTGACAGAATTCGTCCAGCCATGTAACTTTCCCTGGTCTAAAATCAAAAGACAATCATGGCATGTAGACATGATGAGAGAAACTTTGTCTTTTGAGGGTCCCTTGATACAAAACTAGGAAAAATTATATCACGAATTCTGTCAAAGAAAAGATTTATGGCATGCACTGTGTCCTGTCAATTCCTCCAAATGTTTTAGTTATGACACGTAGTGTCAGACAGGGAAGAGTTTTTGTCCTACTGGACAAGACAACATCGCTGACCGCTTCTGTTTATGTTTCAGGATGTGGTGGACAATTACAGGGAACTTTGGTAACATCCTTCCGATAGACTGGTCAAAATCCTATGCAAGGGAACTGCATGCTAAAGTGCTAAATCTTGGGGAGCGCAAGGTAAGTTGTTAGTAGACTTATGGGATGCTGGGGAGCACACTCAATCTAAGTCAGTAATAAACTGGTAAAATACTGGGGAGCACACTCTATCTAAGTCAGTAATAAACTGGTAAAATACAGGGGAATACACTCTATATAAGCTTTTAGTAGGGACTCTGTATATTAAAAGTACTATCCCTGGCTACAATGTATATTAACAGTACAATGTACTATCCCTGGCTACAATGTATATTAACAGTACAATGTACTATCCACAGCTACAATGTATATTAACAGTACAATGTACTATCCCTGGCTACAATGTATATTAACAGTACAATGTACTATCCACAGCTACAATGTATATTAACAGTACAATGTACTATCCCTGGCTACAATGTATATTAACAGTACAATGTACTATCCACAGCTACAATGTATATTAACAGTACAATGTACTATCCCTGGCTACAATGTATATTAACAGTACAATGTACTATCCACAGCTACAATGTATATTAACAGTACAATGTACTATCCCTGGCTACAATGTATATTAACAGTACAATGTACTATCCACAGCTACAATGTATATTAACAGTACAATGTACTATCCCTGGCTACAATGTATATTAACAGTACAATGTACTATCCACAGCTACAATGTATATTAACAGTACAATGTACTATCCCTGGCTACAATGTATATTAACAGTACAATGTACTATCCCTGGCTACAATGTATATTAACAGTACAATGTACTATACCTGGCTACAATGTATATTAACAGTACAATGTACTATCCACAGCTACAGTCATCCGAACCGCAACACATTTTGTATATAAAGGACATTGTGTCGCCAACTCCCGTCAGCAAATCTTGGAAAATATTTTCTAAGGAAAATATTTCAAATAAAAATCCCTAAATAAATCAGTGTGGAATAAGTAATTTTACTTTTATGATCATTTTCTAATACTTAAATTTCTGATGAAATTAATTCAGAATCTAAATTATTCAACAAGATGTGGATTCGATTCCAAATTATTAGCTATTTAATAGAAGATGTTACACATATAATTATTATGTCTGTGCCACTCCACAGGATTGTGTGTCCCCTAATCTGGACCTGTCTGATGACGAGGAGCTGGCCCAGGCATTTGACATGCATTCCCTCATTGTGAGCAGTCTGACCCAGAATGACTCTGACCACGTAGAAACGGCCGAGGAAGTCATCAGTGAAATTGAGTGCATGATGCAGGTACAAGAAAGTGCTTTCTTCAGTACTTATTATCATATACAGTGTTAGTGTTTAAAAGTTGGGACCCAAGTAGGCAATGATAATGATACGGTGAAGGCTTTTTTTCGCCTTCAATTTGATATCAAGAAGGTGTCAAATATTGTCAATATTGTTGAACATAAGCTATAAGATTTTTTGTTTTCTCGAAAATTAGAGTTCAGATGTTCACAGCCAAGACTGATGCAGTTTATTTAATTTACAAATTATAAATAATGTGATATTGTAATGATAGAAACTATTAGTTTATTAGAAGGATCATTTTTTTTTCATAGACCCAAAATTGTTTAGCATACAATTTCAGCATCTTTTTAAAAGCCTATGATTTGATAAGTTAAAAGCCAATATTTCTAGATATTTATCTTGAAGCAAGTGCTGTCAATAATATTTGGAGTAGATCTAGAGGCGCATTTCTGAAAACGTAAGAAGCACTTAACAATGGCATTCCAAGTCTTTCAAGGTTTAGATGTACAGCTATATACTGACAGAAAAAAGTAGTCGTCACAAACGGCAGAATACCTGGTGACAAATGGTCGGGTGCTGGCTCGTATTGTAAACACTGATTTGTAGAACACAATGACTGTGTCTCGACTTCCTTCATTTGGCGCCAAATCAATATGGCATGTCAACCTGTTAAAGCAGCCAGCCTAGAAACCTGGTCAGTTGTAAAGATTTCGCAGAAACCTTATCACTTAAGTGAAGTTTTTGGTGCCCATTTATCAGCGTTATGTCACCTACCGTTCCATTGACCGATGGCTCAGTGCATATATACGTTGCTTTGCTTTCAGGAACCACAGCATGACAACCCTGCAGAGCTGTACCCTATAGAGACCGTACCTTATACTACAATCAAAGATTCCCTCCCCTCCTACTCAGAAGCTGGTAGGTGTTAGTAAAGTATTCTTCTCTGTGACCGGGCAGTTCTCCTGCATATTATAAATTACTTCTTAATTGTGAAAATGAAAAATTTCAAAACCAAAGAGGACAGTATTGTTAGTGTGAGTATAAAAAGTATTATAGAAAAAGAATGTGTGATTTCAGATCAGAGGGAAGACATATTCTATCTTGATGTAAAATACTCTATAAAAAAAACTTCTTGGTGTACTACTATAATTATCGGGGAAAAGCTTTCTGTACAAATAGTCTTACACATACAGCACAAATTTTGTTGTGGTTTTACAATAGACTGTTTCACAGACCAGAGTATGACTTTTTAGTCCAAAATATTGCATTATGAAAATGATGAGTTTGAAGTATAAAATTTGTTCTATCGTGCTGTGTATTCAGCAAATGTCATATAAAAAGTTCATAATGTCACTGAAATGTAAATGAAATCTGGGTTTACTGTGGCAACCCTTGATATCATCTAGATATGTATACGTGGGATAAGACCATAGTTCTCATAATGACCACTGTATACTGTATAACACGAAATCTCATAATGACCACTGTATACTGTATAACACGAAATCTCATAATGACCGCTGGTTACTGTATAACACGAAATCTCATAATGACCACTGTATACTGTATAACACGAAATCTCATAATGACCACTGGTTACTGTATAACACGAAATCTCATAATGACCACTGTATACTGTATAACACGAAATCTCATAATGACCACTGGTTACTGTATAACACGAAATCTCATAATGACCACTGTATACTGTATAACACGAAATCTCATAATGACCACTGGTTACTGTATAACACGAAATCTCATAATGACCACTGTATACTGTATAACACGAAATCTCATAATGACCACTGGTTACTGTATAACACGAAATCTCATAATGACCACTGTATACTGTATAACACGAAATCTCATAATGACCACTGGTTACTGTATAACACGAAATCTCATAATGACCACTGTATACTGTATAACACGAAATCTCATAATGACCACTGGTTACTGTATAACACGAAATCTCATAATGACCACTGTATACTGTATAACACGAAATCTCATAATGACCACTGGTTACTGTATAACACGAAATCTCATAATGACCACTGTATACTGTATAACACGAAATCTCATAATGACCACTGGTTACTGTATAACACGAAATCTCATAATGACCACTGTATACTGTATAACACGAAATCTCATAATGACCACTGGTTACTGTATAACACGAAATCTCATAATGACCACTGTATACTGTATAACACGAAATCTCATAATGACCACTGGTTACTGTATAACACGAAATCTCATAATGACCACTGTATACTGTATAACACGAAATCTCATAATGACCACTGGTTACTGTATAACACGAAATCTCATAATGACCACTGTATACTGTATAACACGAAATCTCATAATGACCACTGGTTACTGTATAACACGAAATCTCATAATGACCACTGTATACTGTATAACACGAAATCTCATAATGACCACTGGTTACTGTATAACACGAAATCTCATAATGACCACTGTATACTGTATAACACGAAATCTCATAATGACCACTGGTTACTGTATAACACGAAATCTCATAATGACCACTGTATACTGTATAACACGAAATCTCATAATGACCACTGGTTACTGTATAACACGAAATCTCATAATGACCACTGTATACTGTATAACACGAAATCTCATAATGACCACTGGTTACTGTATAACACGAAATCTCATAATGACCACTGTATACTGTATAACACGAAATCTCATAATGACCACTGGTTACTGTATAACACGAAATCTCATAATGACCACTGTATACTGTATAACACGAAATCTCATAATGACCACTGGTTACTGTATAACACGAAATCTCATAATGACCACTGTATACTGTATAACACGAAATCTCATAATGACCACTGGTTACTGTATAACACGAAATCTCATAATGACCACTGTATACTGTATAACACGAAATCTCATAATGACCACTGGTTACTGTATAACACGAAATCTCATAATGACCACTGTATACTGTATAACACGAAATCTCATAATGACCACTGGTTACTGTATAACACGAAATCTCATAATGACCACTGTATACTGTATAACACGAAATCTCATAATGACCACTGGTTACTGTATAACACGAAATCTCATAATGACCACTGTATACTGTATAACACGAAATCTCATAATGACCACTGGTTACTGTATAACACGAAATCTCATAATGACCACTGTATACTGTATAACACGAAATCTCATAATGACCACTGGTTACTGTATAACACGAAATCTCATAATGACCACTGTATACTGTATAACACGAAATCTCATAATGACCACTGGTTACTGTATAACACGAAATCTCATAATGACCACTGTATACTGTATAACACGAAATCTCATAATGACCACTGGTTACTGTATAACACGAAATCTCATAATGACCACTGTATACTGTATAACACGAAATCTCATAATGACCACTGGTTACTGTATAACACGAAATCTCATAATGACCACTGTATACTGTATAACACGAAATCTCATAATGACCACTGGTTACTGTATAACACGAAATCTCATAATGACCACTGTATACTGTATAACACGAAATCTCATAATGACCACTGGTTACTGTATAACACGAAATCTCATAATGACCACTGTATACTGTATAACACGAAATCTCATAATGACCACTGGTTACTGTATAACACGAAATCTCATAATGACCACTGTATACTGTATAACACGAAATCTCATAATGACCACTGGTTACTGTATAACACGAAATCTCATAATGACCACTGTATACTGTATAACACGAAATCTCATAATGACCACTGGTTACTGTATAACACGAAATCTCATAATGACCACTGTATACTGTATAACACGAAATCTCATAATGACCACTGGTTACTGTATAACACGAAATCTCATAATGACCACTGTATACTGTATAACACGAAATCTCATAATGACCACTGGTTACTGTATAACACGAAATCTCATAATGACCACTGTATACTGTATAACACGAAATCTCATAATGACCACTGGTTACTGTATAACACGAAATCTCATAATGACCACTGTATACTGTATAACACGAAATCTCATAATGACCACTGGTTACTGTATAACACGAAATCTCATAATGACCACTGTATACTGTATAACACGAAATCTCATAATGACCACTGGTTACTGTATAACACGAAATCTCATAATGACCACTGTATACTGTATAACACGAAATCTCATAATGACCACTGGTTACTGTATAACACGAAATCTCATAATGACCACTGTATACTGTATAACACGAAATCTCATAATGACCACTGGTTACTGTATAACACGAAATCTCATAATGACCACTGTATACTGTATAACACGAAATCTCATAATGACCACTGGTTACTGTATAACACGAAATCTCATAATGACCACTGTATACTGTATAACACGAAATCTCATAATGACCACTGGTTACTGTATAACACGAAATCTCATAATGACCACTGTATACTGTATAACACGAAATCTCATAATGACCACTGGTTACTGTATAACACGAAATCTCATAATGACCACTGTATACTGTATAACACGAAATCTCATAATGACCACTGGTTACTGTATAACACGAAATCTCATAATGACCACTGTATACTGTATAACACGAAATCTCATAATGACCACTGGTTACTGTATAACACGAAATCTCATAATGACCACTGTATACTGTATAACACGAAATCTCATAATGACCACTGGTTACTGTATAACACGAAATCTCATAATGACCACTGTATACTGTATAACACGAAATCTCATAATGACCACTGGTTACTGTATAACACGAAATCTCATAATGACCACTGTATACTGTATAACACGAAATCTCATAATGACCACTGGTTACTGTATAACACGAAATCTCATAATGACCACTGTATACTGTATAACACGAAATCTCATAATGACCACTGGTTACTGTATAACACGAAATCTCATAATGACCACTGTATACTGTATAACACGAAATCTCATAATGACCACTGGTTACTGTATAACACGAAATCTCATAATGACCACTGTATACTGTATAACACGAAATCTCATAATGACCACTGGTTACTGTATAACACGAAATCTCATAATGACCACTGTATACTGTATAACACGAAATCTCATAATGACCACTGGTTACTGTATAACACGAAATCTCATAATGACCACTGTATACTGTATAACACGAAATCTCATAATGACCACTGGTTACTGTATAACACGAAATCTCATAATGACCACTGTATACTGTATAACACGAAATCTCATAATGACCACTGGTTACTGTATAACACGAAATCTCATAATGACCACTGTATACTGTATAACACGAAATCTCATAATGACCACTGGTTACTGTATAACACGAAATCTCATAATGACCACTGTATACTGTATAACACGAAATCTCATAATGACCACTGGTTACTGTATAACACGAAATCTCATAATGACCACTGTATACTGTATAACACGAAATCTCATAATGACCACTGGTTACTGTATAACACGAAATCTCATAATGACCACTGTATACTGTATAACACGAAATCTCATAATGACCACTGGTTACTGTATAACACGAAATCTCATAATGACCACTGTATACTGTATAACACGAAATCTCATAATGACCACTGGTTACTGTATAACACGAAATCTCATAATGACCACTGTATACTGTATAACACGAAATCTCATAATGACCACTGGTTACTGTATAACACGAAATCTCATAATGACCACTGTATACTGTATAACACGAAATCTCATAATGACCACTGGTTACTGTATAACACGAAATCTCATAATGACCACTGTATACTGTATAACACGAAATCTCATAATGACCACTGGTTACTGTATAACACGAAATCTCATAATGACCACTGTATACTGTATAACACGAAATCTCATAATGACCACTGGTTACTGTATAACACGAAATCTCATAATGACCACTGTATACTGTATAACACGAAATCTCATAATGACCACTGGTTACTGTATAACACGAAATCTCATAATGACCACTGTATACTGTATAACACGAAATCTCATAATGACCACTGGTTACTGTATAACACGAAATCTCATAATGACCACTGTATACTGTATAACACGAAATCTCATAATGACCACTGGTTACTGTATAACACGAAATCTCATAATGACCACTGTATACTGTATAACACGAAATCTCATAATGACCACTGGTTACTGTATAACACGAAATCTCATAATGACCACTGTATACTGTATAACACGAAATCTCATAATGACCACTGGTTACTGTATAACACGAAATCTCATAATGACCACTGTATACTGTATAACACGAAATCTCATAATGACCACTGGTTACTGTATAACACGAAATCTCATAATGACCACTGTATACTGTATAACACGAAATCTCATAATGACCACTGGTTACTGTATAACACGAAATCTCATAATGACCACTGTATACTGTATAACACGAAATCTCATAATGACCACTGGTTACTGTATAACACGAAATCTCATAATGACCACTGTATACTGTATAACACGAAATCTCATAATGACCACTGGTTACTGTATAACACGAAATCTCATAATGACCACTGTATACTGTATAACACGAAATCTCATAATGACCACTGGTTACTGTATAACACGAAATCTCATAATGACCACTGTATACTGTATAACACGAAATCTCATAATGACCACTGGTTACTGTATAACACGAAATCTCATAATGACCACTGTATACTGTATAACACGAAATCTCATAATGACCACTGGTTACTGTATAACACGAAATCTCATAATGACCACTGTATACTGTATAACACGAAATCTCATAATGACCACTGGTTACTGTATAACACGAAATCTCATAATGACCACTGTATACTGTATAACACGAAATCTCATAATGACCACTGGTTACTGTATAACACGAAATCTCATAATGACCACTGGTTACTGTATAACACAAAATCTCATAATGGCCACTGTATACTGTATAACATGAAATTTTATAATGACCACTGGTTACTGTATAACACGAAATCTCATAATGACCACTGGTTACTGTATAACACGAAATCTCAATAATGAACATTGTATACTGTATAACATGAAATGTTCGTGGGTACTTTGCTTCGTGGTTTGAAGCTATTTAGATAATTTCGTGGTACAAACTTTCGTGAAATTCCTATATTAACAAATAGTAGACAGGTATATCATCCCAATTAGTTGTATTAATTTTTGTGGTTCAATAGCAACCACGAAAACTACGAACGTTTATGTATAACAAACATATCATGTTATACAGTATACAATATGGTGATCTATCAATTTACACCTGCTGCAAAGACATTCAAGAAATGTACAAACACATATACAGTGTATTGGTAAAAACATGTTGCTACCACTATTTCCGGTTCATTTGAATTCCACATATAGCAGCAGATCTACCATCCTATAAGCTAGAATATAAAAATCACGCCTCTGGGTCTCTATAAATGACTAATCTTCCTTTGGTTTACAGAGCTGAAGGGGATGTCCAACACCAAGCTGAATGAGGTCCTGGCGGAGTACGAGGTGATCATCAAAGAGCTGTCGGAGACGTTGATCCGTGAACTGGCCCTACGTGACGAATACGAGTACGATAAAGAGTTGAAGAACCAGTTCATCTCTCTGCTCCTCACCATACAGAAGCGGCGCAGAGAGAGCAATCTTGACAAAAAGAAGAAGAAAAACAAACCAGCTCCACCCACGTCCAGCGTCAACAATAACCTGACTAGTCCAGATGGCCCCAAAACTGTGAGTGTGTGAAATCTTTAACATCAAGCTGACAAACAGGACTTCCTTAGAATTTACACACCATAGACAATAGGTCTATGACATTTTGATAGACCATACCTTGACCAAGACATTTTTACTTGTATCTATTTACAATAAATTAAAGAGAATATGTGCAATAATAAAAGAAAAGAGTAAGCAAACAGAAATCTGTTTCCTCACTACTAGGAATGGATTTGCATTTGTGGAAATAAGTATTAAATAAAAATCATAACTGATATTTAATTTGTGTAAACTCCACTAACAAAAACACATCTAGCAAGCAATTTTTGCAAACACTAATATCAGTTACATTTGAAATCAAAATATGTAATTAGGCTGAACTCTTTGAACTACGTTTATTTTGCAGTTCCTTACAACAGTTATCCCCTACCACACATTTGAAGGCCCGCCGAGATCTGAACAACTCCAAATTTACATAAAAAGTAGGTATCCAGAGTGTTTGTTGAGTCTTCAAAATGTTTTCAGTCTGCTGTGCATTCTGTTTTGGAAGATACCAAATAAAAACACTAACTTTCAAGCAACTGACACTATATTAATGAGATTTTTAGATAAGATGAAAAATATATCTACATTTTAAGACAAGTTTCACTGACTTTGAAGTTATTGTAAGGCAAAGTGTAGTTGTTCTGGCAGTAAAAATCTTACTGATGTGTACTGTTCTGTGAAGCGAGTATATGTTACCTATGTGTACTGTTTTGTGAAGCTAGTATATGTTACTGTTGTGTACTGTTTTGTGAAGCGAGTATATGTTACTTATGTGTACTGTTTTGTGAAGCGAGTATATGTTACTGATGTGTCCTGTTTTGTGAAGCGAGTATATGTTACTGATGTGTACTATGTTGTGAAGCTAGTATATGTTTGTGATGTGTATTGTTTTGTGAAGCTAGTATATGTTTGTGATGTGTATTGTTTTGTGAAGCTAGTATATGTTTCTAATGTGTACTGTTCTTTGAAGCTAGTATATGTTTCTAATGTGTACTGTTCTTTGAAGCTAGTATATGTTTCTAATGTGTACTGTTCTTTGAAGCTAGTATATGTTTCTAATGTGTACTGTTCTTTGAAGCTAGTATATGTTTCTGATCTGTACTGTTTTGTGAAGCTAGGATATGTTTCTGATGTGTACTGTGTTGTTAAGCTAGTATATGTTACCGATGCGAACTGTGTTGTGAAGCTAGTATATATTACTGATGTGTCCTGTTTTGTGAAGCTAGTATATGTTTGTGATGTGTATTGTTTTGTGAAGCTAGTATATGTTTGTGATGTGTATTGTTTTGTGAAGCTAGTATATGTTACCGATGTGTACTGTTTTGTGTAGCTAGTATATGTTACTGATGTTTACTGTGTTGTGAAGCTTGTATATGTTTCTGATGTGTCCTGTTTTGTGAAGCTAGTATATGTTTCTGATGTGTCCTGTTTTGTTAAGCTAGTATATGTTACTGATGTGTCCTGTTTTGTGAAGCGAGTATATGTTACTGATGTGTACTGTGTTGTGAAGCTAGTATATGTCACATAACTTTAAAACCTTAAGATAATGGTGTCCTGCTATTTAGTTTGTGTAACCTTTCCTTGTCACATATCAAATTAGATGGTTGGCATTGTTGATGGTAAGGTTTCAGTATATTTTTGGTTTGCCAAACTTTCACAGGAAAAGTGAATGCTGTTACAATAGGTGGCTTATTTATAACTCTTAGCAATGCCAGAGACATGATGAGCCAATTGGACCTTTACACATATTTCTTTCTCAAGCTAGTTTGGTATTGTCTATGACAAAGAATGCATTTTTAAATATAGATTCATTTGCAAAACGCTGTTTGTTTTTTTTAAACATGAATTACATGCTAGTTAAAGTGTTAGTAGATGTGTATTTGTATTTTGTTGGATCCATTAAGAATTAGTTTTATAACATAACCCCAGTGTTATGTAATGATTATGCACAGGTGTTATATTGTTGTATCCGAACAAAATATCTACATTTATTCGAGCTAATCAATACGTCACAAGGTGTTCTAATATTGATATTCCAGGAAACACATTTCTTAAGCTCTTTTATTTTAGTTTTTTTCCAGGAAGATTAAACCAACAGTGTTTTTTTAGATGGATGAAACTTGATGTTCATCCTAAGAAAAACGTTGTGGCAGTTGATAGTCAATCATATCATGTGATAGTTAACTTCTTTGGAGAATTGCTGTTATAACTATTGCAATGTATCTTTAAGTACAACGTATCGTTACACTATTAGTGATATATTGGTCCTCAATCAATCATTTGTAGGTCATGTAATAGGATATTTCCATTTCATATGAGATTTGTGTACCAGGTAAAGTCTATGGTTTGTGAAGAATCCGTAGGCTATGCTTGAGGAACTGTCAATCCTATGTTAAGATGGTTGTAACACTGGATCTGTTTGTTTTACAGTACTACAGGCCATAAATGAAGATAGTCCAACAGTCCCCACACTTCTGACTGACTACATCTTGAAAGGTAAGGTCACCGTTAATCTGACCC
This sequence comes from Mizuhopecten yessoensis, assembly GCF_002113885.1. Taxonomy (NCBI): domain Eukaryota; kingdom Metazoa; phylum Mollusca; class Bivalvia; order Pectinida; family Pectinidae; genus Mizuhopecten; species Mizuhopecten yessoensis. Next base: position 252,662 of record NW_018405584.1, read on the forward strand.
CAGTCCTAAACCAACCTCAGCCCTCACAAACCCCTCATTAACCCACATCCACTCTTAAAAAACCTGCCCTATATCATGAATCCACACAAGCCCACACAAACCCTGCCCTCTATAAATCCACACCGGCCCACACAACCCCGGCCCTCTATAAATCCACACCGGCACACACAAACCCTGCCCTATAATATAATCCACACCAGCCCAAACAAACCCTGCCCTCTATCAATCCACTCAGCCCTCACAAACCCTGCCCTATAATATAATCCAGCCCGCTATTATAAACCACCCCTACCTTCAAAAGGTGTTTCTGCCCATTCTTCTCCTCAATCCTTAAAAAAAAATATCCCCAAATCTTCTTTTTTATGCCCCCGCCATAAAATGGGGGGGGGGCATATAGTGTTGCCCATGTCTGTCCTGTCCTGTCCCGTCCCATCCCCGCCCTGTCCAAAGTGGTTGTAACTACTAATTCTACATGGTGATTCATATCTTACTGACATTTTCTAGTTCTAAATACAACTACATATATTTACCTAAATTGCCATCACAATAAGTTGTCTTCTGCCTCCCCAATATCCCCACAAATTTCCATCAAGCACAGTCTTTTCGTCTTTCCCTCTATACTGCTAACACCCTGCCCTACTTTCCCAACCCCACAACCAGTTAACATTTAAGTCCCCAACATCTGATCCCCTAATTCCTCCACCCCTTCAAATCTTTTGTCCCCTTCCTCAAGATCGCTAAAACTATCTTACTTCCCCACCAGCATAACCAGTTAACATTTACTTCCCCTACAGCTAACCCCCTAATTCCTCTACCCCTTAAAATCTGTTGTCCCGTCCCTCATGATCCCTGCAACTGCCTTACTTCCCCACCTCACAACTTGTTGTCCCTGTTATCCCTAAATATATGCCTGTAAGGATCTTGCATTTCAAGCTTCAAGGTCATGCCATAGTTTTTCATGCTTCAATTCAGGAGAATTATAATATACAAAGAATCATCTATATTTTCAGTCTGTATGACTTGACGACTTGTCTTGTCAAAATACTCCCAAAGACTTGTTCCCCGTGTTTGGTGGAAGGATGTGTACAGGTATCAGTTTGGAAATACAAACATATGTAGATAGGACTTAAAGTTGAAATATAGTTTCAAGCATTTGTCTGGTAGTCTTAAACTTGTAGCCAACTTCTGTCAAGGTGCCCAGTTAATGCTTTGCTAAATAACTTGAAATGAGGACAAAGTTGAATCTCTAGTAACACTATAGTCTGAATGGAATTGAGCCTAGCTAATATAAATACATATATTTGTCCAGTTCTGTGGCCAGCTGCAGCAAAGTTGCCTAAGGGTACTGTTTTAAACTTGTTCCCAGATGATAGAATCAAGGTTATTATGTACAACAACCAAGGTAGATATTGATCACATAGGTATCAACATCTATGTACCTGTTCAGGCATGCCTCTCAGACCTGTTATAAAATCAATACCTGGCTGGCTGATAAGGTGGCAAGCTTTCCTGTCGTCTCCGCCATCAGCCTCTGCATCACAGATCAATTCCACTCCTATCTCACATCAGTGCCAGTCTGGGTCACACAAGCTTTGTAACGTTTCTCAAAAATAAGATAAGTGTGAAGTGAGTGTTAAGATGCGGCACTGATAAAAGTTTTAAGATATTTTTTTGGCCAAAAAAAAATGCAAGAAAGTCTTGTATACTTGTCTATGACAGGACCTATTATGGTATGGCCTTATCTGCCTGGTTTGACATCATTTCAGTCAACAACATATTGTTCCTTGTAATGTCAACTGTATTAACCACACTTGCAATAAAATATACAGGTCACTATATAAAGAGTTATAGCTCTTTGTTCGTTTTTGGTCATTTTTAGCTCACCTGGTCCGAAAGGACCATGGTGAGCTTATGCCATACCGCAGCGTCAGTCATCCGTCCGTCAACTTTTCCTTTAAAATGCTACTGGTCCTGAACGGCCGAGTAGATTTTGACTAAATTTGGTCTGGAGCAGCCTTAGACCAAGGGGACACAATTTTGTATAAACGGTGGGTGTGACCCCCTGGGGGCAGAGGGATGGGGCCAAATAATGGAAATAGAGGTAAAACCTTTAAAAATCCTTCTTCTACCATAGGGAATTAAGGGGTTTTATTCTGATTTAGTCTGGAGCATACTTGGACCAAGGGGACTCAATTTTGTTTCAACTGTGGGTGTGGCCACCCTAATTTAGCTAATTCTATAAAATTCTTCTTCTGTAGGAATGACAGGATTATGTCCATATTTGGTCTAAAGCATCCTTGGGTGAAGGGGAACTAATTTTGTATCGACAACCCCTGGGGGCAGAGGGGCGGGGCCCAATTGTGGAAACATAGCAAATTCTTCAAAATCCTCCTTTTCCTGTAGGAATGACAGGATTGTGTCCAATTGCATATAAAAATAACCCCTGACTAATCATGTAATACATGTACAGCAACATCTGGCTATTTCAGCTTTAATTTTGCTAACATTTCCAGGTGAGCAATACAGGACCTCGGGCATCTTTTTTTCAATTATTTTCACAATTGGACATATTTCCATACTTCAGTTTGCTGTTCTGTTTGTTTCTCTTCTGTATCCTTCATCTTGCTCTTTTAATCATAGAATAATATATTATACAATATCTCTAAATGGATGGCATGTGTTAGCATATATTTTTCTGCTTCTGATCAACTCATAGTTCGTAAGTTTTTGGTTTGAAGACAGTGTTTCCATTCAGATCAGAGGAAGGGGCCTCTCGAATTTAAAACAAGTTTTCAATTAAGATGAAACTTATTTGCTTGTTGTATGAAAGGTACCTAGACGCCATGGCTGCCATTTTGAAAAACTATTTCAAATTTAAAGTCAAGTTCTACTGGACCTATTGACCTGAAACTTGGTAGGAATGATCGACTCATGGTTCTGTCAAAGCGTTGATATTTTTCGGGTCGATCGAAAATCCAATATGGCCGCCATTTAGAAAAACTATTTCAAACTTAAAGTCAATTTCTACTGGGCCCATTGAACTGAAACTTTTTAGGAATGATCGACTTATGGTCCGGAACAAGTGTTGTTATTTTTCGGGTCGATCAGAAATCCAATATGGCCACCAAGGCTGCTATTTTTAAAATAACTTTTTCAAACTTGAAGTGGAGTTCTACTGGGCCTATTGAACTGGAACTTAGTAGGAATGATTGACTTATGGTCCTGGCAAAGTTTTCAAAGTGTCAAACTTTTTAGGAATGATCGACTTATGGTCCGGAACAAGTGTTGTTATTTTTCGGGTCGATCAGAAATCCAATATGGCCACCAAGGCTGCTATTTTTAAAATAACTTTTTCAAACTTGAAGTGGAGTTCTACTGGGCCTATTGAACTGGAACTTAGTAGGAATGATTGACTTATGGTCCTGGCAAAGTTTTCTTTTTTCTTTTTCGGGCCGATTAGCCACGGCTGCATTTTGAAAAACAACTATTTCAAACTTAAAATCAAGTTCTAACAGGCCAATTTAACTGAAACTCGGTCTAGGAATTATCGAGTCAGGGTCGTGAAAAACTTCACATTATACTTAACTTTTTTTTACTAGAATTGGTAGGGATGATTGACATTATCTCAATATTTAATATTAATATTTAGTATTTCAACAACAAAAATAAATACTGTAGGACTCTTGTTTAGAAATATTGTCTGTTGTTTCTGAGGTAGTTGTTCTGTGTTGTGCAGAACAGTGCTTTTGTCTCTTTCGTTTTAACCCTCATGTCTGGTCCCATTTGAGGTAGAAATGCGAGACATTTCTCCTTTAGGCCCAAAATATACACCATTTACTCTGCAATCCAGGGGGAGAACATATATGTGTATGACCTGTACATATATGTTGATATATTTATAACCATAACAGTTGTTGTGTTTAACAATTCTCAGCTGGTGTAATAATACAGCCACAATTATGAAACCTGTTTTACTAACATGTATTTTGTTTGATGCTGTTGGAAGCATTATCTATGGTCTATGTGTACTGATACAGACCTTAGTGTGAACCTAAGTTGATCAGACAAGAAATGATATGACAATGCATTGTGATGTCACACTAAATTGTAATAACTAATTTATATGTGCTATCTTAGATTGAATATTCCACTTTCCTTAACTGAACTTTAAAGGTCAACAGAAATCAAGCATGATGTCTGATTTCAGATCAACAGAACAATAAAGTCGATGTTACTTTAAGTTTGAAATCCGGTGCTCTATTAGGTTTGTGCTTTACCAGGTTGTTTTTGCGCTATAAACATGTTTGATAAGGGAAGGCTAAAATTGCTGTTACAACAATGTGCCACTTGTGATGTAGGAAGCGTAAGAGTAATATGTCAATGTTAATGGGCCATGTTAACATAAGTAGTATTGATTGGTGGGGGACCATCTGCCGACGACGGTGGCTTCCCTCCTCCTCCTCCTTTACCATAGCTGACACATGTGGTCTCATGCACAGGAAACATATGGCACTAACTGGTGTGTGTTGGGTATTGATTTTTGCCAATGCTAAATGCTGCGGATGTGATCTTACATACTCCAGCAATGTTCTATACAATACTGAACATCTATCTCGGATACGATTGACGAGATTTCTATCTTCTGTCCTGTAAGAACACCGTCATTAAATGTGTAATGGTCCCAATAAGGGCGAAAATGACTTGTGTATGTAAAGTTTGTTCCTAAAAAACTGTGGCTTTGTATTCAACAATCTTCCAAGGTCTTGTTAATAAGTTAATTATAATCCCTCAAGTATATAGTGTCAAGTTATGCCACAAATAAATAAGATCCATTAATAAGAGGTGTTTCACATATTTTTTGTGGCATATCCCAAAGTTTGTCGAATAATTTCACATTTTTGATAAGAAAGGTGGCTCACCAAGTGACATAATAAGTTTGATGAGTAGATCATTAGGTCTCTTTCTACCACTATTGCCCATCTTGATCAACACCCCGGCAATCCTCTATGTAATGTGTAACATTGAAGATAAACAGTCTTTGTTTCAGGCAGCTGCCTCACATCCATCCTTCCTTAAAGTGTACCACAATGAAAGCTTGAAATTTATAAGTGCTTTACGCTAGCATTGCAAACACTAAGATTGAACAGTCGAGTGATAAACAATTTGTAGTTGAACGTAGCTGTATGATTTTTACACATCGATCAGAATCATATCACTCCTAACAAATTCCTATGCAGCCTGATTCATCTTTTGTAAAATAGTGACATTGATCAGTAGTTGTCATAAAAAGTTCATGTTGAAAAGAATTCCACAACATACCATATGTTTCTCATTTTTCTTGAGTTAATTTTCAAATTTACGAAAACAAAAACCCAAATATTTTCACTGTGAATAAACATTAATCATATTTAGAAATAAAACAGTAGGAGAATAAATATTCAGACTGCAAATAAATGTTGTGTACAGGTTTACCTACTTCAGTTTAATGTACAAGCTGACAGGGACTGTTTGCAATAAATGAAAGTTTTGTGAATGTTAAGCAATTTAAGAAAATATACAAAACTGTTCATCAGAATTTGCAAACCATAGCATTCACAAATAAAAAGACCTATTCTGTTTTACAATTTGAGTTCCAGGTTCTGTTACAGGACATCTGAATCAATGCAGATACAGTGAGTGCCGATGGGCCTTTTAAAAACTATGTCTTTAAAACTTTTTATGTCGCTGCTTATGCATATCATGTTTACAATTGTCCTTTTGACTTGCCTAATAGTTCCTCTTGGTTTGTTTCAGTTCTCTGCCCGACATAAGAGCTGTGAGGATGAGACGAGCACCCAATATGTTACATGCCTAGCCATTTTGTATATACAGCCATGGTTTCTGTGACACTGCCAACAGCGTTTTCTCATTTTTGTTGTTGTTTTGACCTCCGGAGCACTTCAGTAATTACTTGTGTTATGTTGTTTTCATGGCAGCTCAGCAGACATATTCAGCTTCCCATTCATCCTGTACATACAAGCAGTCATTGTGTGCTATATTATTTTGTAGACAAAACATATTGTATGTACATACAAGTTAAGCATTCATTGTATACTAATCATCCTGTAAGTGGAATTGTACAATAATTGTACATCATTAGCATTTTCACCCAAAGCATCGCAAAAGTCTGCACGATGGTATTTCAAAGGCCATTTTCTTTCATTTTTTTTTTTTTCAAAATAAATAAATAAATATTTTATTCAGCCTGTATGTAACACTCAAAAAGCTTTTTTCTCATTGGCTAGGGCAAAGGGCACCGGAAAATGATCTTATTGAGATGGAATTACAGTTTGAAGTGCTTAATGAGATCTCATCTTCTTTGATTCATAATTTTTTCGTAATCAAGTACCAGATATATCGCTCGTATGACAAAAAACATCTCACTATAGCCGAGGACTACAAAATGTTGGGCAATAAAAATGTTCGATTTAGAATGCACTTAGGTATGCTAGTTCGAAAGCAAAGACATTTCTTTAAATATAAAAGAACTTTCTTGTGTCGGTGAGAATAGGAGATCAGGGTTCCAATTCAAGGATCATAGTGTTTGGATATGTCCCTGGGCCCAGGGTTCCAATTCAAGGATCATAGTGTTTGGATATGTCCCTGGGCCCAGGGTTCCAATTCAAGGATCATAGTGTTTGGATATGTCCCTGGGCCCAGGGTTCCAATTCAAGGATCATAGTGTTTGGATATGTCCCTGGGCCTAGGGTTCCAATTCAAGGATCATAGTGTTTGGATATGTCCCTGGGCCCGGGGTTCCAATTCAAGGATCATAGTGTTTGGATATGTCCCTGGGCCTGGGGTTCCAATTCAAGGATCATAGTGTTTGGATATGTCCCTGGGCCCGGGGTTCCAATTCAAGGATCATAGTGTTTGGATATGTCCCTGGGCCTGGTGTTCCAATTCAAGGATCATAGTGTTTGGATATGTCCCTGGGCCCGGGGTTCCAATTCAAGGATCATAGTGTTTGGATATGTCCCTGGGCCTGGTGTTCCAATTCAAGGATCATAGTGTTTGGATATGTCCCTGGGCCCGGGGTTCCAATTCAAGGATCATAGTGTTTGGATATGTCCCTGGGCCTGGTGTTCCAATTCAAGAATCATAGTGCTTGGATATGTCAGTAATGTTTGAGACATCAATATTTTGAATAATTACTGCAGAAATGGATTTACTCCTCCATGCTTTCTCAGTTCCACATGCTCTTGTTCTTCTGTAAACTTCAAATGCTTGACCAATAGGACCTCGTCTGTGTTAAGAATGAAGTCATATACGGCTGTATTAGCAATATGGGCAAGCTAGGATTGGCGATTTACTATTAAGGTCATTACATCTATCCATCGCGCTTTGTCATATTTGAAATCTAGTCCTGCTAAGCTTAAAACCACAAGCACCATCAGCATTGAAACCATTATCAAACATCATAACTATCAATTTATTATAATCCAATATTTGTATGTAGCATTCAAACTCCTAGATGAATCGTGGCCTTGTAGACGAAGTATAAAAGTTACGTTATTAATGATAATAACTGGAAGATATTGGACTAGAAAGCTATATACATGTCACCTTGGTAAAATACAAGCTGCTTTCTTCAGACTCTGCTTTATAGAATTCATATTTAGATCTTTCGTTTGAAACCTAGCAGACCCATAGAAAAATAATAATTTAATACCTAAAATACTTCAGAAATACATGTATTGACACTATTGCATAATGCTTCATCCTATATTAGTCATGGTTTTTTTTCAGTTTTACCAGAAACATGACTGTTTTTATGGGAAGTATTTACTATTTTTATGGGAAGTATTTAGTAAAAGCTTGCACTTACTAGCTCATCCTGGTACACATTTTGTCAGGATTTCCTTATTACTGAACCTAGTGTTGTGATCAAATATTCAGTCAGACTCTTCTGATTGTATGGTCAGTAAAAAGTTTGACCTGGTAAACAATTTTCAGAATCAATGTAAGGCTTGATCTTATTCAAAATGCCATGGTCAATGTAAAGCTTGTTGAGTCTGTTGAATTATACCATTAAGTTTTGTACATATTTTTCCTCCCTGTATTTGCACGGACTATATGGATTTTTGCATTGTGAAGTATCTATAATATTATGTGTGTATTTACTAATGTCATGTTGAGAGTTTATGCCAGTGTACAGTATAATCTCGTTATACTGTCAAAGTTTGTTCAGTGAAAATTTTGTGTTGTATAATGTAAGGGGGTTTGTCAATATATCTTAGAAATTAAAGGGTGATTAAAAGAATATTTATGGTAAGTTATGCGACACATGAAGTGAGAGGCATTATATTGAGGTTTTACTGTATATTTTATGTAGAGTGAAAAATAATTTGTACACATATATTATACATGTACCTGATATTCAATAACAATATTGTCAATTAGCTTCATGCTACCTAATATACGTGTATATCTATATATCTATACATATATGGGCAATGTGCAAATAAGTATCATATCTTTGTGCAGCGGTAACATTAATTTGATCAATATAAATATATGATACACAGTCTACAAGAAATCAAACTTTGATTGATATTGATTTACCACTTTTTTATATGCTAGATATTTCATATGTTTTTACACCTGCGTTTTAGAATAACCATGTTGTTTGTAAGGTGATGCTTGGTTTAACATGTGGCGTTGTTAGCCTGATAATTTATCAAATAACACACACACTCGTACTGCAAGTATATATAGTTAATCAAATTTTACAAGTACTGTATTAAGAGCTTTGTATTCATTTCTCGGTGTTGTGGAAATCCTGTATGTTGCGTAATCAATACCTTCATCAAGAGAAAAATATCAGATATATTATACCATACAATTTAAAATGTATGCGGTTCTTGATATTGAATTGAAAAAGAAATAGAGTATTATAAGCATATTCCAGTTCTGTCCCGGTCAATATGTATGCTGTATTGAAATACATGAATGATCATATATCTATATATATATATAAAGAATCTATGAAGATTGTTTAATTAATGAAGGTGATATAATTAATAAAGAAATGAGCATTTAGATTTATTTTCGATTATCTCCCTTAGATTAAAAATAGCATTTAGTAAATCTCAGTCTGAATATTAATGAACACGTTTGTACAATAGTTAAAGAAGCTTTGTTGATTATCTGGTAAGCCGAAGCTGTGCTACCCTTACAGAATGGTTATAAAGGGAACCGTTTGATACAAATCTATTTGTCAGATATATAGTACTTAATACAGTGGACATGCATGTGTAAATCTGAATTACCAGAAGCAAGTTTGCATGTACAGACTGGAGGAGTTTGAACCAACTTAAGATAATTGAAACTGTGAGGGAATGTACACACAAATGTTTATGTTATAAAGTAACAAATCCAAGGCTGCAGTAAAAATATAAATACATAGATGCTTAGATTTTATTCTGACAAAATTAGAATTTTACAATCCTTTGGCAGTCGGCTCTAAAGTAAAAAATAATTAAACATATATATACATTGAAGAACATGTATATAATGACTTCAATTCAGGAAGATTGCAATATGAATTTACCTTATAACACTTCATACATTAACAGTACTTTCTTGTTATATTAAAAAGAACTAACACTGTAGAACAGATTAACTATTCAGGTTCCATGATCTAATCAGGTTTACTGTGTGTTTAATACTGGTGTTAATGTAAATGAGCTATAATATACAGTATTTATTTTCCTGTCTGGTTCAGGTTGGTTTCAAATCTTCATCACATGACGCTTTTAATATTTATAAGGTGGGTTACACATACTTTGATTTCCCTCACTATATAATTTCAGCACTAGCTACACTTCCAAATCTGTTTTTTTCTTTCCGTTTCATTGATCTTAATAAGGTGTTTTCTAGAAGGGATATTGAGATGGTGACAGAGTCTGCTAGTCATCTGTTTAATTTTGTGTCGGGGACGGTTGACCTGTGTATCTTTTACTTTTACAGTAATCTATTCATCATGTCGGTCAAACATTTGTTGCGCAATAGGATAAGTATTTATGTGATCAACAGGTATATTATGGGTCACTTGTAATACAGCCACTAGATGGCACATTGCTTGCAAGAGGTTTTCTCCTCTTCTCCCCCCTCCAATTTTTTTTTAACAATTTCGTATTCCATTTAAGAGTAGTTTGGGATGTAAATCAAATACATGAAATGGATGAAAATAATAGAAACATTATCCTTAAAAAAAGAGTAAATTTCATGGCTCTCTGAATTATATTTGAAAAGCATGTTGTTTTAAAAATGTGTGCAGCCATCAATCCATGTCGTGAAAAACTACAGGTTCAAGTGTCAAAGTTTATGAAGATAAAGATAAGGATGACATGTATATAGGTGGGGACCAATGTATCTGTTAGATTTAAGAGTATTTGATCCCTCGTGAGTCGAGATGACCGATTTCTACTGCATGTGTATGTATGTGACGTACATACAGGTATCAAATCATACAAGTTGTAGAAATAAGAAGTTTTGTGTGTGATATATTTGTGTAGAAGCGTAGTTTCATCACGACAAAATTGCTTTGTCCAGGGTTGTATATATATATATATATCCATCGCTTTACGTATATCTGTTTTCTATTTAACATTTTTTTGTGATATCCATTACAAGTTTATTGATGTTATTGAATGAACTGTTTATTTGTTTTGCTTTTACAAGCTGATTCCACCTGCTGAATAATCAAACCATTTGAAAACAAATCCTTACATCATTTTGAACTGGGACCGTATATACTATAATACAGTTATATATAATCGTAGTCCCAGGTTCTAGTTTAAATTTTTTCTCATTACTTAATAATCTATAATCAAAATGATATATGCTTTAGTGGATTATTTGCTTGGAAATGAGAAGAAAAGTTAATTCCTACAACAACTTGGAATATATATATCATTCTCTGTATGGAGTGCACCAATTGCTATGAAATGTTGACCGTATATTTACATATTACTCGGTAGTTGGCTTTTGTGGCCAGTGATATAAAGCTTTATATAGTGTTAGTATTAGGTTGTGTGATCAGTATGATTGTGTTGTGGTCTTATTTGGTAAGAACGAACGGTTGAGTTTTCACTTGTGTATTAATAAATAAGTAAAAAGACTAGATCTGTTTTGAATGTTGCCAACTGTAAGGAAGTTATTTTGAAAGGGATTTTAATCATTGAAGCAGGAATGTACGGCTTTAAACTTCTTTGATTGAAGGAAAAAATTATACATCTTGTGGTATACACCAATCTTGAAGTCGATTGAAGGATTCATAAGTTGAAATTTGATGAAAAACAAACTTGACATCATTCTTGTAAAGAACAATAGCATTTTGGTCCACAGTAAAGAGATTGTATCTATGGTTAACTTCTTGCTTTTCATACAGACAGCCAGGCATTGAGTGTGGAATTGTCAGAGGTTGTTGTCATGGTAACGTAACCACAGAACTCTCTTTTGGCTGATGACCGTATAGTTCCTTCCTAGTGAGAAAACACTGAATAAAAACTTCAGTATTCAAAAAAAAGAGATTGAAAAACAAATATCTCAAATATTTGTGAGGCTATGTTAGTTACAGAGGATGCTTTTTAAGTTGTGATGTAAACAGATAGAGCAAGCATGAAACAGTCGGCAACATTTAATGAGATACAGTTCAGTTTATTCGTAATATATATAAGACATTGACGATTGCTTTTGTGTATATCAGTATAGGAAATGCACACAGAATAAATCCTCTTTGTTTGTGACTGTGAAGTATTAATGAGTGGATTTTATCACTAGTTGAAGTGCAAAATGAGTCCCAATTTTTCCTGTCTCAATTTTAAATTAGATAACTTTATTACTGTTCGACGAAGATCAAGGGAGGAGCACTCTTATTATTGTGCCATGAATTCAATGTCAAGTGTAGCCATTTTTTTTTTCCATACTTTTTTCCTTGTGAAACTTACGCAGGTATTGTGAGAAACATTTGTGTATCAATGTGAAATCATGATTTTGAATCAGTAAATAGAAATAAAAATCTTTAACTTATGTCTTAGGCTTTTTGTTTTTCATGAAGACTTCGTTTGAATATCAGCTGTGAGGAGGTTGTGTATTATTGTCTAATTTGGGGGGGGGGGGGGGGGGTAATGTTTCCCAGTTGCTGTGATAAGAACCAGTTTACAGGTATTAAAAACATCACGCAGCGTTCATGTTCAATGTACAGAGATATGATTTCAAGAGTGTACTTTTGTATTTTTGCGATACAAAATGTTTTATCAAAATAACAAAGTGGGATATTGAATTGGTGTTTTATCTTCATTTTAAGGAGTAAATCAGTATGCAGGTCGTTTCTTTAATCTCTGTATATTCATAGTTATAATCTTAGGTGATTGTATTGCAGGTTCATAATTGCTGACTTTTAGCTCACTTGGCCCTTTGGCCAGCCGTCGTCAACTTTTTACTTTAAACAACATCTTCTCAATAACCAAGAGGCCCAGGCTGATGATATTTGGCCAGTAGCATGCTGGGATGAAGGGCTACCAAGTTTGTTCAAATGAATGACCTTGACCCACTTTCAATATCACAGGGGTCAAATGTCTTAAAATCTTCAAACAACTTCTTATCAATAACAGCCTTGGATGATGATATTTGGCCAGGAGCCTGCTGGGATGAAGAGCTACCAAGTTTGTTAAAACAATTGACCTTCACCCATTTTCAAGGTCACAGGGTTCAAATATGTTTAAAACCTGTAAACAACTTCTTTTGAATAACCAAGAGGCATAGGATAATGATCAAATATGTTTAAATCTGTAAATGACTTGTTCTGAATATTTGGCCAGAAGCATGCTTGGACGGAAGGCTATAAACTCTGTTCAACTTAATGTCCTTGTTTGACTTTTAGGGTCACAGGTGTCGTATGTTTAAATCATTTAATAGATTCTAATGAATCGAACACAGATATTTTGTCTGTAGCTGTACATTAGTCCACTTTTAAGATTACAAGTGTGAGATTAATACCATTGGGCCTCTTGTATAAAATTTGTTATAGGGCTCATACCCACTTTTCTTTTTAGCTTATGCCGTGGCGCGGCGTCTGTCGTTAGTCCAGTTGGCCAGTAGCCTGCTGAGATGAAGGGCTAAAAAGTTTGTTCAAATGAATGACCTTCACCCATATTCAAGGTGACAGGGGTCAAATATGTTAAAAACTTAAACAACTTCTTCTGAATAACCAAAATGCCCATGGTGATGATATTTAGTCAGTAGCATACTTGGATCAAGGGCTACCAAGTTGTTTAAATGTATGACCTTGCCTTATATTCAAGGTCACAGGAGTCAAATTTGTTTAAAACCTTTAAACGAACTCTTCTGAATAACCATGGGTTCCAGGATGTTGATACTTTGCAAATTGCATCCTGAGATGAAAGGCTATTAAATTTGTTCTACATAATGACTTTGTTCGAATTTCAATCACAGGGGGGGAATGTTTAAAAAAAAAAAAAATGGGTCTTTTGAATGAATTTTAATCATAAAATCCGATATTTTGCCTGTAGCTTTATTTCAGATCACTTTTAAGGCTACAAGTGTGAGATTTATACCAGGTGAGCGATGCAGTCCCATTGGGCCTCTTGTTTTGAACAAACTTGGTAGCCCTTCATCCCAGCATGTTACTGGCCAAATATCATCATCTTAGGCCTTTTGGTTATTGAGAAGAAGTTGTTTAAAGGTTTTTAATATGTTTGACCTCTGTGACCTTGAAAATGGGTGAAGGTCATTCACTTGAATAAACTTGGTAACCCTTCATCTGAGCATGATACTGGTCAAACATCATTATCCTATGCCTCTTGGGTTTTCAGGAGAACTTGTTTAAAAGTTTTAATCATATTTGACCCCTGTGACCTTGAAAATGGGCGAAGGTCATTTGTTTGAACAAAAGGTTTTTAGCTCACCTGGCCCAACTTTAAAACGATGACAAACATTTCTAGTCGTGATACACTACATACCTATTATTCTTAACATAAAAAATTCAACACTGCATGAAATTCATATTTTCCCTCATAAATACTGAGTAAAATAACAAGAGGCCCAGTGGGCCTGCATCGCTCACCTGGTATTAATCTCGCACTTAAAAGTGATTTGAAATAAAGCTACAGGCAAAATATCAGTATTTATGACTGTAAGTCAATCAAAAGAAGATGTTAAAAGATTTTAAAACATTTAACCCCTGTGACCTTGAAAGTCTAACAAGGTTGTTAAGTTGAACAAACTTAAAGCCCTTCATTTCAGCATGAAAATTTCCAAATATCACCACCCTAGACCTTTTGCTGATTGAGATTAGGTAATTTAAAGGTTTATACATATTTGACCAAATGTGACCTTGAAAGTGTGTCAATGTCATTCAAATGAAAATTTGATAACCCTTCATTCAAGCATGTAGCTGGCCAAATATCAACATTTTTGGCATTAAGTTATTCCAAAGAGATATTTAAAGGTTTCAAACGTATTTGACCCCTTTGACCTTGAATACAATTAAAGGTCATTGATTTTGAACAAACTTGGTAGCACTTCATCCAAGCATGCTAATGGCCAGATATCATCAATGTGGGCCGTGAGGTTATCCAGAAGATGTGGATTAAAGGTTTGAAACATATTTGACCCCTGCTGTGACCTTGAATATAAGTCAAGGTCATTTATTTGAACAAACTTTGTAGCCCTTTATGCCAGCATGTCACTGGCCAAATATTACTATCTTTGGCATTGAACCATGTGACCTTGAATATCATTTCGGGATCAGTCAACCATGGGAGTAACATTGCCCCTGCTGAGATTGTTAAAATGATATGAACTGCAGCAAAAGTTGATGCAGTAAATGTGAAATACCCCTAAATTACAGGGGTATGTGTAATCAGAAAGAATTTGACAACCAGTGAAGGTACAAATGTGTAGCAAGTGTTCTTGCATGCTTTGCAGTGCGCTGGCTACTAGTGATGTTGTACCATATACTAGTTTGTATACGATTAGTGGAACTCCAGTGTGTGGATGTTGTAAGGTATGGTGGAGGATGCTGGTCCTATGTGGAATGGTGCTACAGAAAGAAATTGTCAAATTCAACATTACTACAAGAAGCCCAGAGGGCCAGTATCGCTCACCTGGATACCTAAGCAATCATGGCAAAATATTCTCCAAATGAGATCTAAGGGAATATGCCAGACCCCAAGGCCAATCCTTGTAGCTTATCTGTATTAGATTTTTCATGCCCAGCAATTTTATGTATGGTTATGGGGTTGGGATCTCAATTGTTTCCAAGCTGTGACTCTGAAACTAGATCCCTAGGGTTGTTGCCAGACCCCAGGATCTAATAACATGACTGCATTTGTCTCTTTTTGCCCATCATTTGTATATATATTTTTGGGGTGGGGATCTCAACAATTTCAAAGTTATGACCCAGGGGTTAGATCTGCAAGGGTGGGGCAGACCATGGGGTCAATTCTAATATCATAACTGAGTTCGTCTCTTTATGCCCAACAATTGTATATACAGTTTTGGGGTGGGGATCTTAACCATTTAGAAGTTATGACCCAGTTAAAGTCTCCAAGGGTGGGCAGTCCCTAAGGCCATCCTGGAAGCATATGTGCATTCGTCTCTTTATACTCAGCAAATGTATATATGGTTATAGGATGGGGGACTCAACTGTTTCCAAGCAGTGACCCAGAAACTAGGTCCCTAGGGGTTTGGTCAGACCCCAGGGTCTATTCTAATATCATGACTGCATTCGTCTCTTTATGCCAAGAATATAGTTTTGGGGTGGGGATCTCAACCATTTCAAAGTTATGACCCAGGGACTATGTCATCAAGGGTGGGGCCAGACCCTAGAGCCATCCTGGAAGCAAATGTGCATTCTTCTCTTTATACTCAGCAGTTGTATATATGGTTATATGATGGGGATCTCAACCATTTCCAAGTAATATTTTTTTTTGGCCCCACCCCTTAGCCCAGGGGGTCAGCCCCACCTTTTGTACAATTTTGAATCCCTGCCTCCGATGAATGCGTTTGATCAAATTTGTTTGATATCCAATGCACAGTTCTACAGAAGAAGTCGTTTGTAGCAATATAGCCGAATTGCCCCCTTTTGGCCCGCCCCTCAGCCCCCTGGGGGGTCAGCCCCACCATTTGTACAATTTTGAATCCCCACCACCTAGGGATGCTTCCAGTCAAATTTAGTTGAATTCCAATTAGTGATCAAGAAGAAGTCGTTTAAAGAAATTGTTGACGTACGGACGCCACGATATGGCATAAGCTCATCTTGGTCCTTCGGTCCAGGTGAGCTTATAATGTGTATTTAATGTGAATGTAACATCTGGGCCCAGTTGTTCAAAGGTGATTAGCTTAATCAATGATTAGCGCAATTTTAAATATTTTTTGTGTCGTAAAACAAAATAATCGAATTAGTTACAACTTTCCATATATCAAATATTTAGATGAGTGAATTTACCTGCAAATTTGTTAGATTTTACAATGTATATTGACGATTATTTAAGGTTGAAAAATTTCGTTAAACAGTGATTAAGCTAACCACCTGAAGAACGACAATTGGGCCCTGATGGTAGTGTTATTACAATATTGATGGTTGAAGCTACTTCTGTGATTGTTTAATGGAAAGTTCATGCTAATACTAGGAGTCTGGTGATAGAAGCTGGTCCAGTGTGGGAACAATTCATCTGGAGGTAGATGTTATTGGTCCTTTAGATGGCAATACATTTGGTAGTCGATAATGGTCCCGTGTGGGGTTTATTGTCTAGCATTGTGTGCATGTTAATCTTATCCGATTTTGACTTACATTATTTTGTGGCTGACACTGACCTTGCAATAGTGTTGTTGTTTAGATGAGCTTCCAGTTTTGTTGTTGGAAGGTACTGTTGGTATTAACGTTAAGGGGATTAGCATCTTGTGTAGTTACTAGGTTTGGTGGTTGAAACTTGTCTTGGGTAGGTACACAAAGATCATATTACTTCCAGTAATATAATGTCTGCATGTTCAACATAATGTCCTTGATGAGTGACTGCAAAACTTTTGAGGATCATTTGTGCACATTGCCAACTCTTATGGTTGAATATAACGAGGATATCCAACGACTGGCGTTTTATTATTTATTACAGATCTTCCTCACAATATTTTATAAGGCTCAATTTCTCGATTATTCATATTAACTGCATTAACCAAAATTTCTGTTTTGCTTTGTCATTGGTGCATAAAATTTGAGCCACTCGAGTATCAGCATTCAAACTAGACAAGTTTGCATGCATGCGGCGATACTGGTGCTGTGTCGAATTGAGGTAGATAATCATTTGCAGTTTAATATTGTACAGTATAACGTTAGAACTATGGTCATAAGAGGTTGACTGATGGCGCTCACTTCTATTGAAATCACAAGGATTTTGGAAGTAAGGCACTTAAAACACTTAAAAGTGTTATATACTTTCTTACATTGAAATACGATCTGTATCATTCAAACAGTGGTTAGCTGACATGCTATAACAAGAGGTCCAGAGGGCCTGTATCGCTCACTTGAATATGATTAAAATAGTTGGTATGAAGTAAAGATATATCACTCCATGGTAGGTACTTTAAGTACATATGAAATTTCAGAAAGATCCATTCAGTACTTGAGATATAGCGAGAACAAATTTCAAACAGTGCCCCACCCCTATGCCCCTAGGGGATCATACCCACCGTTTATACAAAATTGGTTCCCCTTCACCCAAGGATGCTTCAAACCAAATATGGAACAAATCCTTTCATTCCTACAGAAGGAGAAGGATTTTGAAGAATTTGCTCTATTTCCCATATTGGGCCCCGCCCCTCAGGCCCCTGTGGGGCCAGACCCACGGTTTATACAAATTGAGTCCCCTTGGCCCAAGGATGCTCCAGACTAAATAAGGATAAAATCCCTTAATCCCTACGGCAGAAGAAGGATTTTGAAGGTTTTACCTCTATTTCCCCTATTGGGCCCCGCCCCTCTGCCCTCAGGGGGGCCACACCCACATTTTTTACAAAATTGAGTCCCCTTGCCCTAAGGATGCTCCAGACAAAGTTTAGTCAAAATCTACTTGGCCGTTCAGTACTATAGTAGCGTTTTAAAAGAAAAGATGACGGACGCTGCGGTATGGCATAAGCTCATCATGGTCCTTTGGACCAGGTGAGCAAAAAAATTGACGCCAGACGCCGTGGCACCGCATAAGCTCACCTGGCCCGAAAAAGTGATTCTATGTGGACGACATTTGCTATCAGTTATGGTGTAAAAGGCAAAGAGCACTTTCTCAATAGTATGTGCATTTGTTTTGGATAAAATTTTATTGCAGACTGGAAACTTCTTCAGTGTTTGGCATCAGTATCATAACCTTCTGAACTGTAGGAATGTTCTCCAACTTCAATTTACAAAATCCTCTGGAATTTTGATTTTTAGCACTTCATCCACAATTTGAGTCAAGGGATGGTTTCTCTACATTTATAAATACATAAACAAGAGGCCCAGAGGGCCTGTATTGCTCACCTTGATATCTAAAGCAATCATGGCAAAATATTCTCCAAATGAGATCGTAAGGAATATGCCAGACCCCATGGCCAATCCTTGAAACTTATCTGTAATAGATTTTTCATGCCAAGCAATTTTATGCATGGTTATGGGGTTGGGATCTCAATTGTTTACAAGCTGTGACTCAGAAACTAGGTCCCTAGGGTTGTGGCCAGACCCCAGGATCAATTATAATATCATGACTGCATTCGTCTCTTTATGCCCAGCATTTGTATATACAGTTTTGGGGTGGGGATCTCAACCGTTCTAAGTCATGACCCAGGGACTATGTCTCCAAAGTTGGGGCCAGACCCCTGAGTAATCCTGGAAGCATATGTGCAATCTTTTCTTCATTTTCAGCAATCGTATATATGGTTATAGGGTGGGGATCTCAACAGTTTCCAAGCAATAAACTATTTTTGGCCCTCCCCTTTAGCCAAGGGGTCAGCCCCACTACTTGTACAGTTTAGAATCCCCGCCTCTCAATAATGCTTCTGACCAAATATAATTGATATCCAGCACATAGTTCTACAGAAGTCATTATAGCAATTAAGCCAAATTGCCCCCTTTTGGACCTGCCTCTCAGCCCTCTGGGGGGTCAGCCCCATGATTTGTACAATTTGAATCCCCACCACCTAGGGATGCTGCCAGTCAAATATGGTTGATATCCATCTCAAAGTTCCAGAGAAGTAATCTCTTAAAGCAATATAGCCAAATTACCCCCTTTTGGCCCAACCCCTCAGCCCCCAATTTGTACAATTTTGAATCCCCACCACCTAGGGATGCTGCCAGTCAAATATGGTTGATATCCATCATTTAGTTCCAGAGAAGAAGTTGCTTAAAGCAATATAGCCTAATTTCCCCCTTTTGGCCCCGCCCCACTTTTGATCAAATATGATTGATATCCAGTGCAGTGTTCTACAGAAGAAGTCATTTGTAGCAATATAGCCAAATTGCTCCTGCCCCTCAGCCCCACCATTTGTACAATTTGGAATAACCACCACCTAGGGATGCTTCCAGTCCAATATGGTTGATATCCATCTCATAGTTCCAGAGAAGAAGTCGCTTAAGCAATAAAGCCAAATTACCCCCTTTTGGCCCCGCCCCTCAGGGGTCAGTCACACCATTTGTACAATTTTTAATCCCTGCTTCCCATGAATGCTTTTGATCAAATATGATTGATATCCAGTGCATAGTTCTACAGAAGTTTTTTGTAGCAATATAGTCAAATTGCCCCCTTTTGTCCCCGCTCCCTTGGGTGTCAGCCACACCATTTGTACAATTTTGAATCAGCACCACCTAGGGATGCTGCCAGTCAAATATGGTTGATATTCATCACTTAGTTCCAGAGAAGAAGTCGCTTAAAGCAATATAACCAAATTGCCCCACCCCTTGGCCCACTTGGGGGGTCATCCCAACCATTTGTATAATATTGAATCCCCACCACCTAAGGATGCTGCCAGTCAAATATGGTTGATATCCATCACTTAGTTCCAGAGAAGAAGTCGCTTAAAGCAATATAGCCTAATTGCCCCCGCCCCTCAGCCCAACTATTTGTACAATTTTGAATCCCCACCACCAAGGGATGCTGCCAGTCAAATATGGTTGATATCCATCACTTAGTTTCAGAGAAGAAGTCGCTCAACTCTTTACCACTCGAACATTGTTGCAACAATGTATACATTTTACTTGCCTGGGCTGCAGAAGTGGCACTGTACCAACCTCTACAACTGTGTATATTTTGTGCACCATTTCCTCAGGCACTTTTACATTTTTTATTAAATTTTGATGTATGGTTTTTAAAACTCATTTTTCTGACAATGATATTCAGAATATGGTATTGTAAGTATATATTTTTAGTTTCTGTGAAAACTGCCCTATATTTTGGTGCATGTTTTAAGTTGAAAATCTTAAGTATATGCGGGTTTCAATAGGTTTTATTTCAAAACATGTATAATTGCAAAAAATATCCAATGTTTATTTTAATTTCATTAAAAGTCTTTAACTTTAGCCCATTGTTTGTTATCTTTAAAAAACAGTCTATACTTGAATATATATTTCACTGGGTATGGT
Source organism: Mizuhopecten yessoensis (assembly GCF_002113885.1). Taxonomy (NCBI): domain Eukaryota; kingdom Metazoa; phylum Mollusca; class Bivalvia; order Pectinida; family Pectinidae; genus Mizuhopecten; species Mizuhopecten yessoensis. The sequence continues at coordinate 273,330 of NW_018405584.1, forward strand.
ATGCGAGGTGACAGCCATCTTTGCATAAATGTACATTAGACTGCACTACCAAATACTGTCTCCTTCCTCCTCTTTTAACCAAAGGCTTTGTAAGATGGTAATTGATTTAATCCCATAAAGATCAGCATTTCAAGATACGCGGACATTTCATTTTCCGTAACGTCATACCATATCTGATCTTCTCGATCATTTTTCTCAGATTTCCATCGGGCGTAATCATTGGTAAATTGTACGATATATACGATATAAAAGAATTTCCGGTTTAAAAACAAGATCAAATAATCATTTGGGGTAGCTGTATAAATGCCAATCCATCCGGTAATACAGGTCCAGTTTCCTGCTGAAAAGCATGAACTATAATGTGGTGTAGTTCACCAGGACGATCGCCATACCAATGAGCAGGATCAAATGCTTCCGGGTTGTCGTCATCGCTTTCGTCGCCACTTGGCTCACTGTCACTACTAACAAGGTTACTGCGAGCGGTATATAATACACCCGTCACACATTGAATGAGCAGTTGTTTGTATGATTGAAATATATGAAGTATTTGTGAGTAATTGATATTAAAAGAGAAATCATTCAACATAACTGGTAGATCAATGAGTGCAATACAACATCATGGAACGCATGCATCGCATTAATGAAACCAAAGGTAATAACTCCAGTAATTATGGTCGGATAATGGCGGTTATCGAACTTGTCCGTGGTTTCATGGTAATTAACCTTGTTGTGAAGTTTGAAGTTAATCCGTTAATAATTACTCGAGATATCGAGCGGACACTGTTTCGGCAAGTCCATAAAGGGGCATAACTCCACAAATTATGGTCGGATAATGGCGGTTATCGAACTTGTCCGAGGTTTCATGGTAATTAACCTTGTTGTGAAGTTTGAAGTTAATCCGTTAATAATTACTCGAGATATCGAGCGGACACTGTTTCGGCAAGTCCATAAAGGGGCATAACTCCACAAATTATGGTCGGATAATGGCGGTTATCGAACTTGTCCGAGGTTTCATGGTAATTAACCTTGTTGTGAAGTTTGAAGTTAATCCGTTAATAATTACTCGAGATATCGAGCGGACACTGTTTCGGCAAGTCCATAAAGGGGCATAACTCCACAAATTATGGTCGGATAATGGCGGTTATCGAACTTGTCCGAGGTTTCATGGTAATTAACCTTGTTGTGAAGTTTGAAGTTAATCCGTTAATAATTACTCGAGATATCGAGCGGACACTGTTTCGGCAAGTCCATAAAGGGGCATAACTCCACAAATTATGGTCGGATAATGGCGGTTATCGAACTTGTCCGAGGTTTCATGGTAATTAACCTTGTTGTGAAGTTTGAAGTTAATCCGTTAATAATTACTCGAGATATCGAGCGGACACTGTTTCGGCAAGTCCATAAAGGGGCATAACTCCACAAATTATGGTCGGATAATGGCGGTTATCGAACTTGTCCGAGGTTTCATGGTAATTAACCTTGTTGTGAAGTTTGAAGTTAATCCGTTAATAATTACTCGAGATATCGAGCGGACACTGTTTCGGCAAGTCCATAAAGGGGCATAACTCCACAAATTATGGTCGGATAATGGCGGTTATCGAACTTGTCCGAGGTTTCATGGTAATTAACCTTGTTGTGAAGTTTGAAGTTAATCCGTTAATAATTACTCGAGATATCGAGCGGACACTGTTTCGGCAAGTCCATAAAGGGGCATAACTCCACAAATTATGGTCGGATAATGGCGGTTATCGAACTTGTCCGAGGTTTCATGGTAATTAACCTTGTTGTGAAGTTTGAAGTTAATCCGTTAATAATTACTCGAGATATCGAGCGGACACTGTTTCGGCAAGTAAAGGGGCATAACTCCAGAAATTATGGTCGGATAATGGCGGTTATCAAACTTGTCCGAGGTTTCATGGTAAATAACCTTGCTGTGAAGTTTGAAGTTAATCCGTTAATAATTACTCGAGATATCGAGCAGACATCGTTTGCCCGCCCGCCCGCTCACGTGATGACATAATACGTCCCCGCCTTTGACGGGCGTATCAAAATTATGAAAAGGTGTCCAGACACGCTAATGAGTGGTCAAGAGTTAAAGCTATATAGCCCAATTGCCCCCTTTTGGCCACGCCCCACCATTTGTATAATTTTGAATCCCCACCACCTAGGGATGTATCCAGTCAAATATGGTTGATATCCATCACTTAGTTCCAGAGAAGAAGTCGCTTAAAGCAATATAGCCTAATTGCTCCCGCCCCTCAGCCCCCTGGGGGGGTCAGCCCAACTATTGAATCCCCACCACCTAGGGATGCTTCCAGTCAAATTTAGTTAAATTCCAATCAGTGGTTAAGGAAAAGTCATTTTAAGCAATTGCTGACGTACAGACGACGGACAACACGGTATAGCATAAGCTCACCTTGGTCCTTGGGACCAGGTGAGCTAACAATACAAGCTCAGTTATCATGCAAGGAAAACTTTGAAGTCATTATTCACTGATTCTGTTGTCAGGCTTCAGGTTGAAGATAAGATTCTATGAAAGACGAAATTGAGTTAACAAATAAAGAAAAAGACAGAAAAAAGTGAAGTTTGTCACAACAAATGATATGTTGAAACAAAAAATATTTATTAGATCCAACATGTTACGAATTACATTCTTTAAGACACATACAAAACGTCCACACTGAGTCAATGATGGGTTTCATACAAGAATACATATAACTGACTATTGTTTCAAACAACAGCTGCTGACCATATCACAATCGTTGTATGAAGCCAATTGTAAAAATAGTGTCAAGCATATCTAAAATGAATGAATGTCAATGGAACATGAAATGATTAAAAACATAATTAAGAAAACATTGCTGAAGAGAACATTCTAGAGTGCGACATGATTAGTGCACTTTCTTATTAGTCCCTACACAAGTCATGCAGCTGTTTAACCAAGGTGTCCAACTTATATCTCTGTTCACATTCCTGAACACACCAGTCACTTATTCTCATTCCTTTTGCAGTTCATTTGTCCCATTTTCTAATGGGGATTTTGACCTTGACTTTGACCTTGACATAGACTTGCGGGGTTCTGACTTGGACCTTGACCTAGACCTAGATCTGGATTTGCTGTGTTTGCTCCTGCTGCGGCTTCTTCGACTACTCCTGCTGCGACTACGACTACGACGACTCCTGCTCCTTGACCTTGACCTGCTGCGTGACCTTGATCTAGATCTACTTGCTGACCTTGATCTACTCCTTGTTCGGCTGCAAAGATTCAACATAGATCAGAACATTAGATATAATGTTATGTTCCACAAACAGATTGCTTCAGTCATAAAAGAAAAATATTTATAATGATGAAGGCTTGGAATCAGAAGCATGGGGTAGTTTAGGATAGTAGGAAACAAACAATGTATTACTGCAATAGAATACAAATCTTGTCGAGTCAGCTGAGGTTCTACAACAGTAAAACTAACCGCGAGGTGATCCAAGAATGTTACATTGCATCTCACAATTAAATCTCTGGCAGTTTAATCTAGTTTATGAATATGATCATGACAATAGAGACAAAGAATCAAATGTGTTTAACAAGCCAAATATCCCTGTTCATGATCACAGAAAAAGTACTGACCTTCTCCTGCTGCTGCGTCTAGGCTTATCCTCCACCAGCTTGATCTTCCTGCCATTGATTTCAGTGTTGTCTAATTTTTCAAGGGCGTTCCTCATGTCTCCATACTGAGAAAACTCCACTACACTGTATCGAATCATAAAAATAGGCAATAATTAGCGAGAAATTCCAATACTGAATATCAAAACCAAAGGCTATGCCCAACAGCAAATGTTCACACAATATATATTACAAATGGCGACACTATGGAATTATAGAAGGCCCAGTGTTTTGAAGATGTACTCATACCAGGTAGTAAAATCTACTTTCACAGGAAAACAATAAGTTAACCCTTAGGCTGCTACATTGATGATTTCTATGTAAAGGGACACCACTGCTGAATTGATTTATAGCAACAATCCACTTTCACACTTCCTGTTTACTGATCAAAAACCTACAAACCAAGAGCCACAATTATCGTACGCAGCACCGAAGGCTCGATTTTTGGAAACCACTATTGTGGCGCGTAGCAGCCTAATGGTTAACAATGAGTAGGTGGTAGGTGCCAACTGGTCAGCACTGTGCATGTTAACTTAATTTGGTACGACAGGAGAAAATCCTCTAAACAGGAAATGGTAGGAAGCAATTTCATAAAGTCAAGGCAAATAGCAACTTTCTTTAGAATTTGACTTGTAATCTTAATTTGCAGAAACTTACCCTTCATTTTTGTGCTGTTTGTGGGCATCAGCATATGTGACTTCTCCTGCTTGTCTCATGTAGTCTTTCAGGTCCTTCAAGTACAGCAAATGAAGTAAACAGTAAGAGTAATGTGCAAAACAGCAGAGAGGCTGGGTGAATAAGAGGAAACAAAATAGGAAACCGACAAGAAAATCCTGAATGAAATGTTTTACCCAGTCTTCAGTCTGTCCATTCTCCAACTGGGTGAGAATCCTCCTCCTATACTTACCAATACAATGTTCCCAACTGAGAATAGGCTGGCGAAATCACAAAAAACCCAGGAAGAAACTCATACTTACCAAGCATAGGAATGACAAGACACTAATCTAACCTCCAAGATGAGTTCTGGCTTCGGCTAAGGGTGAAGATTAACCCAAGATTGTTTTGGAATTCTCTACTAAAACTTATTTTACAATTGTATTCGTCCTCACAGCCAAGAAATGGGTCCCAGATATCCAACACAGTTGCTTCAGTATATTATGATAACATCTTTTATCACTTCTATATTTTGTTGATACATATATACCAACACTTTCTTTAAAACAGAACCTTAAGGACCAAAGTGATATTCTTTTCAAAGTAAACAATTTTTTTTTGAATGATGTTGATATGCATCAGCATTTCTATGATTATCTTACAAGCGAGCTGAACAAAGTTATCTTGTTAACATTACCTCCAGGCAACCTGCCATTTTCTCATCATTTTCTTGGCTAGTGCTTTTGTTTTGTACCCTACAGGATAGTTGCGGGTCCAGCCCATCTAGTGCCGCACTACCTAGATCTCCAGCACGACCGTCTGTGTCGAGCCTACTAAGTTAGCTAACCCTGGTACAGTAATGCCAGTCCTTGGTCCCCCTGATTCTGATCACATCAAAAATCTAACCCTATCGCCCGTCCATGGACGATAGAAGGATATGCACGGTTCAGCCAGCATCAATCGACCAAGCAAATTGGGAATGACCCTTGGGAGCCTCATTGACAGAGTGGAACCCCCTCTGACATCAGACCGACATCTTTCAGGGATGTGTGCCCCATCAAGCAAGCAATGTGTGTGATCGACCCTGAGGGAACCTTCATCTCTCAAACACTTTATGGGAGTCAGATCAGACCCTCGTCTTTCATGGTTCGTCAGCTACCTCATCTTAGAGGATGTGTGCTTATGAGAGAAGACAATACCAGTTTAAAATTACTAATGGTTTCACATTTTTACCTCTTTTTTGGGGGGGAGGGGGTTGCTTTGATTGCAATTTTTTCTCAAATGCCTACATAACAAAATTTTAAACCACACATCACCATTTTATATCATTTCTTGAGAGACACTAATATCATCTAGATCACTAATAAGAAAGTTTCCCTAGGGCATAACAACTCGCTTGGTAATTCATTTGAATTAATTTCACCATGAAAACTCCTGGTCAAAATAACTGGATATTAAGCTTTCCAACAAATTCGATTTAAAAAAAAAAGTTTTCTTTATATCGTATTGGTTCTGATGATTGCTCAGGTGATTATCAGAAAACATTGAAAAAATGAGAGTAAAGGAACCATTATGGAAGATATTTTTTGAACAGACTATGGTTGGGTCTTAGGATAAGTAAAAGTCAAGGCTAGCATAGTCTTTATCTAAAACAAGTTAGTCAGAGTTTATGGGTTTGCACACAGAATTGCACATGTACTGGCAAACTAAAAATACATTGCAAAAGCATGTCTAACCTGAGGTTTGGTTCACATATGGGCATTACTCCTTTGTTCAGACAAAGCAAAGTATCTTCCGAGGAGTGCCATTTTAAAACTGTCACCAGATGTTATAACAGAATGAAATAAATGAAAGCAGTTTTTACTTTTTGCCAATTGTTTTTGTGACATTATATGTATCCATTTGAAAAAGGCGCTTCTAGGAAGCCGGTATATTTGGCTACATCTAAGTAAAGTCCCATGAAATATACCAGACATACGGCAAGGCAAGCACATGTGCTCATTGCAAGTTTTTCTTCCAATTACAATGCATTTAGTATTAAAGTACAGGTGCAAATCTGTGTACTGAGTGCCAAAACTATCATAGACATTTCCTTGGGCAAACAACAGTAATGTTATCTTGGCTTTGTGGACATGAAGGAGGGTCATCTAAATATCTTGTGCACCAATCATTTGTACAGACTAGATAAAAGAAAGAGCATGATCAAAATTAACAAAGGCAAATTCTGGGTTGCATTGATCGAAGAAGAAACTTGTGCCACAAAGGGCATTGGTAATTATTGGGCATATTTCAAAAGGTGAAAATAGTGAAAAATAACAGATTTTCAAGGGTATTTTTGCCTTAAGGATGGACAGGTGGTGGTTATTTGAGCATCAGCTATTATCAGAACTAATACGGTATTTTTTCTTTCTATTAAATTATGTACCAGTAGCAGAATTTATTTATAATGACGACAAACCCTACACCACAGCTTCAATTTACTGGACTCTAGTCAGGTATAATTGAAGTCTGGAGTATAATTAGGGAAACCAGGATCTACAGCAAAATGTTTTTTCTCTCTGAATAACTTTAAAGAACAAGGCCGAGACTTGCAAAACCAGCTTCTCCAATCCTTTTTTTAATTGTCAGCATATATTTCAAAGTTGATGTAATTTCTGATAGGAGAAGATGATTCTGCAGAAAATGTATAGCAAAACTATAGATGTGGCTGATAATCAAATTAGAAAAGGGGAACTACCATATGCCCAATAAAACATCATGCATTATGTATTTCATCCCAAACCAACATAACAAGCAGATATCAAAAAACATTGTAAAAATTATCTTAAACGACCGTTTGATGTCCATTAAAAAATAAGAAAGAACTTTTTTTTTGACAGCTGTGGAAAATGAGTCTGGTACTGACCTATTCCTTTAACACATGTAGATAAATATTAAGTATATATGAGAAGTTCTGCATATCATTTGATACACTGGTACTGACCAGATTTGATTGCCTGACCTACCTGCCAACTGACTCGAGACGAAAGGTTCTCCACGATGAGGCGATACTCTGTCCTTATGGGGGGACCATACCTGTAACATATCATCACAACACTTGCATATTCCATCACACATGTTTGCAAATAACCAACAGCATTTTTCTTTTCATGGAAGTTAGTTCTTTTTTCTTTTCCTGAATTTTAAATCTCTTATTTCTCTCATTTTAAAGTCTTTAATATTTGGAACTGCATTGATTTTTGTATATGCTTATACTGGGTCTTGCATATATAAAATCATGTGAAAGCAGGCTTCAGTACACGTTGGGTTGTGTCATCATTAGTGAATCTGACCCGAAAGATTGCATCATTAACCTGTTCTCAAAATACAACCTAACTGATAACATTTCAAATACTAAGTAAATTTTGATTGGATAACACAAGATATACCCCCCCCCTAATGAACATTCCTGCACAACACTTTTTCCTGTGAAATACTTTGCAGTCGAAACTTCATTTGAATCTTTTTCTTTATTAAATATTTTGAAGGATGGATAACTCAAGATCCTTGTTATCTCAATTAATTAAATTCATAGTTCCCAGGACTAAGATAGTGATAAGTCAATTGTACATATTTGGTAGTATTCAAAAGTTCTCACATAAATCTGTTTAGAAATCTTACTCAACAACAGATTCTGCTGAAAGATAAACTCTAGATCAAGTAAAGTTTATTACTTACAATGCTAGCTTCTAATGTTTATTTCTTTAAAGTGAGCATTTCCGATTTTTCAAATTGTAAAATCATGCAAAAACAGGCTTCAGTTTACGTTGGGTTGTGTCATCATTAGTGAATCTGACCCGAAAGATAGCATCATTATACCTGTTCTCTTAACAAAAACTATACTAATAACAGTTAAAATCTATGGTAAATTTTAACAAGACAGTACTAGATTTATCCCCCATGACCATGCCAGTATGTCACAATTTCCTGTTAATAAGACTTTGCAGTCTCTATCTCTCTTAATTTGAAACCATTTTTCATTTACATCCTTTTTATCTCAGTTTTGATTCCTAGTTCTCAGGACTAAAAAAACTGACAAGTCAATGTATACGATAGCTGTCGGATAGTATTCAGAAGAAGTTCTCGCATAAACCTGTTTAGAAATATTACTTAACAACAGATTCTGCTGAAAGATAGACTCTAGATTAAGGAAAGGTAAATATTTTTAAGCTACTTATTTATATTTTTAAAAGTTAGCATTTCAATTTTTTCAAATATTGCAATGTATTCCATACAAATTGTTAAATATGTCCAAACAGGCTTCAGTACACGTTGGGTTGTGTCATCATTAGAGAATCTGACCCGAAAGATAACATCATTAACCTGTTCTCAAAATACAACTTTTCAACTGATACCATTTCAAATCTGAAGTGAATTTTTGATTGGATAGAACTAGATATATTCCCCTAATAATCACAATAGAATTCCTGCATGACACTATTTCCTGTTATTTTTTTAATCTTGGTTCAAAGGACTATAAGACATAAGTCAAATGTACATAAAATCCCAACAGTATTCAGAAAAGCCTTTTTAGAAAGCTTAATCAAAAGCAGATACTGCTGAAAGATAGACTCTATATCAAGTAGGTAATTATTTTCAATGCTATCAAGCTTCCATTATTTATTTTTGAAGGGAGCATTTACCCCCCCCCCCCCCCCCCCCAGCAGTTTTTGAAGTTAGTAAAATTACGTGAAAACCAGGCTTCAGTACACGTTGGGTTGTGTCATCATTAGTGAATCTGACCCGAAAGATAGCATCATTATACCTGTTCTCAAAATACAACTTTCCAACTGATAACAATTCAAATCTGAAGTGAATTTTTGATTGGATAGAACTAGATATATTTTCCTAATAATCGCAATAGAATTCCTGCATGACACTATTTCCTGTTAAAAAGTTTTTGCAGTCATAACTTTTATTGAAAACTTAATTTGAATCCTCTTCATTAAAAAGTATTATGAGGGGATAACTTACATCCTTTTATCTCAAAATTTTAATCTGGGTTCAAAGGACTGGAGACACAAGTCAAATGTACATATAATCCCAACAGTATTCAGAAAAGCCTTTTAGAAAGCTTACTCAAAAGCAGATACTGCTAAAAGATGGACTCTAAATCAAGTAGGTAAATATTTTCAATGCTATCAAGCTTCAATTATCTATTTTTGAATTAACCCCCCCAAAAGTTTTTGAAGTTAGTAAAATTATGTAAAAACCAGGCTTCAGTACACGTTGGGTTGTGTCATCATTAGTGAATCTGATCCGAAAGATAGCATCATTATACCTGTTCTCAAAATACAACTTTTCAACTGATAACATTTCAAATCTGAAGTGAATTTTTGATTGGATAGAACTAGATATATTTTCCTTATAATCGCAATAGAATTCCTGCATGACACTATTTCCTGTTAAAAAGTTTTTGCAGTCATAACTTTTATAAAAAACTTAATTGAATCCTCTTCATTAAAGCAGTCATAACTTTTATAAAAAACTTAATTGAATCCTCTTCATTAAAAAGTATTATGAGGGGATAACTTATTGTCCTTTTTAATCTGGGTTCAAAGGACTAAGACATAAGTCAAATGTACATAAAATCCCAAACAGTATTCAGAAAAGCCTTTTTAGAAATCTTACTCAAAAGCAGATACTCCTGAAAGATAATACTCCTGAAAGATAAGACTCTAGATCAAGTAGGTAAATCATTTCAATTTTCAATGCTATCAAGCTTCAATTATCTATTTTTGAAGGGAGCATTTATCCCCCCCCCCCNAAGTTTTTGAAGTTAGTAAAATTATGTGAAAACCAGGCTTCAGTACACGTTGGGTTGTGTCATCATTAGTGAATCTGACCCGAAAGATAGCATCATTATACCTGTTTTCTTAAGATATTCTGATAACAAGACAATCTGCAGTAGATTGTGATAGAACAGTACTACATATATTGCTATTATTTCCAATGGCATATCACACTAATGACAAAACTGAGCATTCCTGCATGACACTATTTCCTATTCAAAATACTTTACAGTCAAAGGGTTTATCAAATTGTCCTACAAATTTGTTTTTCCATCAGCACAAGTCCTCAAATAAATCATAGCTTTAACTTGTATTGCTATCTGGTTCAACATCTAGCTCTGCTGAAAGACCATATATATTGACAAAATGTAAATATATTCAATGCTTCCAAGCTTCAGATATTCATCTTTTAAAACAAATGTTTTACTCTCTCTCTTGTTTAAAGATTATGAGGTTTTGACAGCTGGTGGTCAGGTGAGTTCCTCTATTGGTGTTATCATTTTTTTACAATTGAACTTTTTTTTGAAAATCATCTGTTGCCTGGAGTCATCAACGGTCATCTACGGTTATAATAGTCATCGTTCATTGCCGTCGTACTCACTTGACCACGGCCTGGTGTCTAAAATGTAAAGTCAAAAAGTATCTTACTTAACTGACCTGAGCAGAAGTTAATATGATATTTAACTAGTTTACTTTTTTTTTTTTTTATTAAGATGGCATTATTTATCATCTATCATTGGGAAGAAGTACAGTAGAAAAGACTGAATCAATTTAGATAAGTAATATTATGATATTCTTCCAATTCCATCACATGCTCAACTATAAAAAGGTTAAGTTCCATTTCTTTTTCAGGAATCCATTTTCATACCATTCACTTTCAACCAATCTTTCATGAACTGTGATCAGGACCATGAATATTAATTGGCTATATGAATGTTACATGGAGATGATATAAAGCACAGCATATACCCCAACACTGAAACCAAATGACATTAAACATGATTAAGGTCTCTTTAAACCAAATCCTCTATTTTTCTTCTAGCATTCATGTCTTTCTAAACAAACACCCAGAGAGTATGATAATAGGTTTGTTTACAGATCATCAAACCGTCTCCAAAGATTTCTACCAGATGATTATTGCAGAACTAACGCATAGTAAGATCCTTACTTATCTCTTCCTCCTCGGCGACGTGGAGGAAAGCTGTAGGCCCTGTCACGACCGCCGCCACCACCACCTCCGCCGCCACCACCACCACCACCACTCTCTCGTCGATAGTCTCCACTTCTGGGATCTCCTCTGGCATGCTCTACAATTACTCTGCAAACGATAAAGGTGTTACTCATAAAATCAGAACACTGTTTATATAGATTTAATATGAGATACTAAAATTTGTCAATATGGATCTGCAAAAGTATATACTTGATATGTTATAACCAACCATCTTCAGGCCAGTTATAAAATGGAAACCAGAACCACTAAGCCACCTGGATCATGCTTAATTATGAATGACAATTGAACTTTATAACTCTGCACAGCATGCTTAAGGTCAAAAATAGCAATAATATTGCCATCAAAAAATTGTGCTCAATGTATTATTACAATTGAAATTGTAAGAATCACAATAAAGTATAATCAGCTTTATTGGTAGCAAAATCGGTCAAATAGAAACTGAAATTATCAGATGCGAGGGATTGAGATTTCATCTTCATATCAGCTACCCTCATAGTTGTCGATATTGTGCTTTTGCAATAACAAAAATTCAATCACTTATTGAAAAATACTTTACCTTTCACCACACAAGTCTTTTCCATTTAATTCATAGACTGCATCATCAGAATCTCTGTAGTCATCAAATTCCTTAAATTCAAATAAGTTCGACTTGTAAATCAAAATGATCCAAAATTGTCTGCTACAAAGTAGTAATATTGAACAAGAGGCCCAGAGGACATGCATCGCTCACCTGAATATTTAAGCAGCCATAGCAAAATATTCTCATTAAATATCATCCTGTACTACAAATATTTCACTCACAAACTTTGTCGGCTCCAATTGTTCAAACTACCAGCAAAATATTATTATGATTCCATGCTTTTTGGTTCTTCTCAAGTTTTTTGACCCGTGACCTTATAAGATTATTATTTTTTTTTTTTTTTTACAAATTTGACCCCTGTGCCCTTGCAAGTAGGTCAAGGTCATTTTTATTTTATTTTTATACACTTTGTCAGGCTCCATTACAGGAAGCAACCAGACAAATATGAAGATTCTATACATTTCAGTTCTTCTTCAGAAGTTATAGACCATTTTCATTCTCAAACATTGTCAGACATTAACCCAGGAAGCCACCAGCCAAATATAAAGATTCTATACCTTTCAGATCTTCAGAAGTCGTTTTGAAGTGTTTGACCTTGAAAGCAGGCCAAGGTCATTTTAATTCTCAAACTTTGTCAGGCTCCTACTAACCAAACTTTCAGCCAAATACTACAACTCTAGGCCTGTTTGTTCTTCAGAAGTTGTTTCAAGGAAAAGATGACAGATGCTGCACCATGACATAAGCTTGCTTGCCCTCTGGACAGGCGAGCTCAAAATAAAACCCAAGCTACTTTCATTTTGTCTAGTATCTGCTTCAAACAATACAGCATTATACAAGACTGTTGATCATTGTTCCTACCAGTTTTAGAAGGTCATCAGTTTGTTGGGTTTGTCAATCACATTGTTCTCAGACCCGAAAGATGGACATCATTTCACCTTCAAAACTGCTTCAATATTCTCAGCTCAAACATTGTTAAACCCTCAATAAATTTTAAACTACCTTCATATTTCAAAACTTGTAAATTGAATGCAAATCCCAAAATATGAATAAAATTCAACAACCAGAAATTCCACTTACAACAAATCCATAACCGTTTTTTAACATAATATCCCTTATTCTGCCATAACCCTTGAAAAATCTTTCAACATCTTTTTCTCTGGCATGGTAGGACAGACGGCCAATATATACTCTTGTTCCCATGTTGATCAGTTTGCTGCAAAAAAAAGGACATACAATGAAAATTATTTTGTAATTGAAAATAGATATCAATGGAAACTATTTAGAACTGTTTTCCACTCAATCTCTATAGGAAGATTGCACAAAGCCAGTCAGTATTTTGTGTTATTTTTCTGCCAATGTAGATAGGGTGGTAACAATAGTCAACCCAACTGATTTACGATGCAAAATAGTCTTTATTTCAAAAATTGAACTCTACAATTCCAAATCATTAGAAATTATATATTTTTCTTAATTTCTCCAAAATTACAAAGTGACTAACTCCATTACGATGTAAGCACACTTTAATTTGCATTTTTGCAGCATTGGGTTGATCACTCGTGATATTACCGCTCTTGATACTCGATTCCTAGGAGTTCGAGTTATCTGTTGTACATTGCTGCAGTTTCAGCTGTATATTTGCAGTTGAATAAGGGATTGCATTGCAATAAAGCATCGAAAGCAACCAGGTGTAACTTTTGTCATTATAAGTGGGTCGGGTCAAAGCCTAATTCATGAAATAAAATAAAACATGTAATGGAATCATTGAAGTGACGCGCATGATTATTTTTAGTACAAGAAAGAGTTGAACGACGATTATTTCGACTCAGTAGAGAAAAATATCTAGTTGAAAAGTTAACCCTTGAGTCAATTTTTCATATTTATAGAAAGGAAAGAAACTATTGATACTGTACCGGCCATCGGTATATGAAGGGGTGTTGAATAATTATGGGAAACGGGCCATTGCGTATCAATCTTTGTTTAAGACAGCATATTAATATCAATGACACTTCAATGCCTAGCCTATGTTTGCTTTGTCTGGTAAAGAACATATTTTTGACGAATACAAATAACGTTTTTGTGAAATTAAAATTTCCATTACTTCCACGCACTTACCATCCAACGCCGCTGCGGTCAATATGCTCACAGGTCAATCCAATGTTTGAAACGGTGGGAAGAGGATTGTATTCGATCAAGCGCCTATATGATAACTTCTATTCTCCAGCTACGGGGCTTACAAATTAATCAACAGGGGGAAAATAGCAAGACTTTTTTTTCAAATTACATATGAAGAAGTTCTCTCACCAAGTTTTGTTAGTTGTTATTTCTTTTATATTTTGCTCATATCTGTGATAAATTATGCGAATATTTTGAAAACAAAATATTCATAAATATTTCTATTTCCGGTGTAAACAGAAAAAATAAACTCGATTAAAATGGATATATGTCATTGTAGATGAAACAAATAATTAGTTCAACACTTTTATATACCGAACGTCTTTATATTTGAATTGTGACATTTTCCGATACAAACTATGAACATTATTATCATTTAAACTCTCTTTTCGGCAGATGTCTTTTGGGTTGAAGATAACACGCTTTGCAATGGCGGGAGACCCCCTGCAGAGGGAGAGGAAAGTCATGAACCGGGTTGTTCGAGCGACGAACAGCCATAGCGCTGTATTGGCTATCCTGGAAAACCCGCCATATTGGTTTCTTTTCTGAATACATTTGTTAACTTCATGAATAGGAAATAGGGTTCGAAATTCGGAATTAAGGTAAAATGTGACTTTTAGCGTGCCATGTGTTTATTGTTTTCGTCTGCTACAAATATTTTGCATTTTGGTTATGCGTGTAAACTGATTATTTGGTTATTTATGTCACCAACCTTTCGAGGAAATCCGTTCAACACGTTGTCTGCTGTTGTGTTTAGAGCCAGACTATTGTTGTCATTCACGAATAAAGGTCGCACAGCAGATTAACAAGGCAATCGCGTAACGAGATGCCGTTTTTGCAGCATAAAGCATGAATTGAAATATAAAAAAAAATAACAAAATGCGTTCAATGCGGCAAAAAGTTCAAGATATGTTTCTTGTACATATGACGTTACTTGCTTAAAAAAATAATGACGAAGTTTGGCAAGTATTTTTTTTCGGAGATGCAGAAATATATATGGCGACCAGGCCCTAATCATGTTTCCAGGCGATGATCATGTTTTGAAAATTACAAATGCCATGCCAAAACAATAAAATTGATGTTAGTTTATATGAACAAATTAGGTTATAATTAATAAATCACATGTTATAATCTCCTCTTATCTTCATTACTTTGCCAAAAGAAAGTACTTATAATTATGATATATAAACGTATTAAGTAACTTATTCTTCTCTTTATGTTTTGTTAAAGGGCCTATTTAGTCAATAACATCCTTCAAATCGATTAAATAATGAAAAAATGTATCTCCTAACGAAAGTTTGTGTAGCTGATAATGACATGACCTGATTCTGAAGCCAACATCCAGTGTGGTTAGTTTTATCTTTTGTGAAAGCCGGTGATAAATAAAACAATGACCAAAATAGCGCAATATCCGTGCTAACGGCTATTCAGACAAGTAATCACAATGTCAGTGAGTCTGATTTCATACATAACTGGTGCTTGTTGGCAAGCTGTCGCTTTAAATTTACACCATACAATGTAAGCAAGAATTATAAGTATCATAATATATAAATCTAATGAGACATTTCTGTCACAGTTGGGCTTGAATAGAAAGAAACAGGTTTAATTGGAGTAGGCACGCAAGAAGATACTGTTGAAAGAATTTTAAACAAAGTATGATATATTTAGGTTTAATCATAAAATAAATGACTCATTTATAAAGATAATTTAAGTGTAGTTTGGAAGATGCCATTGATTCAGAATAAATGCTGGTACTTGTATTCCAAGAATAAAGTGAGAATTTAACTTTTCTCCTCGTCTGGAAAGACAATTGTTAGTCGACAATTGATGCTAAATTGTATGGTTGTACAGTTAAGGATTTCTTCATTACTGATTCAGAACACTAAGAAAACATATCTCTTGTCTATTTCTCAACACAAATTATTCATAAGGAGTATCAAAGTTGATTAACATAGAGAAATTTGTGACAAGATTATAAAAAAATAGTTTCACTAAATTCCATAAACTGTTGAATAACGGACCCTTAATTATGGACTAGAAAAGCAAAATTACTTCATTTATAATTATATGCTTTGTATCGACACACTGTCATGATCAGTTCCAGAGCAAGATGAAAGTAAATGTGAAAGTGAATTATAAATGTGATAAAAGAGATTAATATAAATTTATGAGATAGAGTTCATAATTAAGGTGAAACAAATAAGATGTAATTAAAATCATCTGTTTTAATAAACAACATATTTTGTTTTAACAAATTTTATTATATATATTAACATATATAAATGGATAAGATAATAGGCTAGGCCTTTATCAATCTTCTCCAAGATGGTGTAATTATGACATTATATATATACATGTAATTAATAAGCTATTTATATTACTGTATTAAACTCATACACTCAATCATACATTCATACAATTATCTACTTGTACACTCTCTATACACACTCATGTCAATACTCATTCTCTATATGATAGTTATAATATTATCTAAATTGACTAGCAACTATCAACAATTATGTTTGAGTTAGGTTAAGTACAGAAAATAATTCATTTAATTATATATACATGCAAAAAAAACCCATATGTAATAGTTTGATAATATCTAAACATTTAGTTACATCATCCTAACCGTTTAGATGCAATAATGTACTTCTATGTTTTCTACATATATGTCGACGTACACTTGAACATCAGAGGTACTGCATTTAAAATATTTCTGCATCATATACGCAGTACAAATGTATAAGACACTTTCAATTTGTCCAATCCATTTATATTTGACAAAAGTGAAGGGTATTAAAGTTTAAAATTGAAAAAGTTTACTTTTCCAATAGTCATTTCTTGGAAAATGTTCAATTGGCCTGGTGGTACCCAATTGAGGTGAAACTGTGGTGTATTTCAGCATTATGGTACATGTTTTCAATATTGTCAGAAAAAAATGTCTACTTCATATTATATGCAGTTTTAATTTGGAAGATTTTATAGATGACAAAATTGTGTTTCTTATAATACATCAGATGTATCTTGAAGCACTATTGAAAATCTTTTGTATTTGGAAATATTATACAGTACATTATTTTATGTAAAGTAAGTTGAAGGAAAACTTTATTTTTCTCTGAAAATGAAACCTGTAGTGTTAACGGATCATGTGGGAAACATTTATAGCTAGAAAATCTTGCCAAAGTTGCTGTTTGAGGGGTGTACCATTTCATATTCAAAGTAAAAGCTGCAGGCAGATGTAAAATGAAACATTTCGCATTGTGCAAGCCTTGATATATAATATACTAAAATGTGGGGTTATTGGAGTTCACTGATTTCATCCTCTTGGTTTATCGCTTAAATTCTTGTGCAGTGCCATGTGTAATAATTTTACTGTAGATCATTGCAGCAGATTCAGAGGTTGTTGAATGTAAGATTACTATGAATATATATGCTTCAGCACAACAATTTTCTGTCTGCAATTGGTTCTTCCATCATTCTATGACGTGAAGAATTCATTTGAAATATTTGATTAAAAAAATTGTGTATTTTCAGGTGTGTAGAATGTCCTATCACACGTCCCTTGAACACAACTATGGACAACAGCTAGCGAAGCCTCTGCACATACAGCAGATCGAAAGTGCCCTGTGCTTGGAACCATTTCTCACTCATGTGGAGAAAATCATTAATGAGCCACCAACTCGCAGGTACTATACTACCTTTATCATTAAATAATATCATATTCTTTAGGGCTGTAACAATACACCTATGCCACGATACGATACGTATCACGATATCTACCCACGATACGATACATTTTGATACGATACAGGATTACGAAATGTTATGCTTCCTCTTCAAATGCATCGCCATGTTTGTTGTGTTCCCCGACTTGTAACTTAAAGCTACAAAATATATGCGGCAAGTGGAGAGTGCTGCTACATTGATTGTACATTATCCAAAGGGACACCACTGCTGAATTAATTATTGAAATATAAATTAATTTACTTCATTTTTCAAATGTGCATAACTTGAAAAATATATGTTATATGTGAATGAAAGTTATATGAAAATTGTTCGTTGTTGTCTCTAGTTTACATTAATGTTTTCAATTCTAAAGTTGCTTCAGTATTTACCTGTATAGGTGTTAATAAAGATAAAAAAGGTGAAACTTTAATTAATCGGATTTAAGCACCAGAAAGATAATTTTAAAATTATTTTTGTCAGTTATTTCATCAAGAGTTGCATGTGATTTGCTACAGGTTTCAAGTCGTCATTCAATATATTTACTGTCACAGTCGGCATATAAATATATATTAGCTACGGTCTAGTTTATGATTAAATCATCGATATATAGTTTGAAGAAATCAATCGGTTGTCGGCCTCACCTGCAGACGACATGTGCGCCTCGGTCCGCCGATATTTTCCTGTTTGCGTAGGGCACAAAATTAAAGCCGTTCATTGGAAAGTTACATATTATGTTACACCGAAGTATTTCCACATCAACCGTGTCAAACCCTTCAAAACCTTTATTATCATCGTAGGTGACGCTGGAGAATAAATGTTTACGTTACACATGTGTGGTTAAATTCTGGAAGTCAGGTAATACTAAAAACCGAACCGAAACTCGGAAAAATATACCGTAAACTGAACCGAAGCAATTTAGCGCGGTTTTCGGTGCACCGCAGTGTATCGTTACAGCCCTAATATTCTTAGAAAATTATATTAGTCCACGTGACACTTTGAGCAAATCAAGTTGTCCCGGATTCTTGGCACTAGGAAAGGTTGTGTTTTTGTGCTTACTTTCATACTTGCATAATTCACATATTAAACATTACAGAAATCTGTGATATATCTTGGGAACATGCATAGTAGCATTGAAATGTACCATTGAACTTCACAATTGTTATTTATGATGAGTTGGAAATATTACAACTGAGTTCCACTTTTCCTTGCTATTTCATGTACGTTGTTAGTTATTATTGAGTATTGTACAAAACCCATACTCTACATTAAATGTCTGATATATTTCTTATATATTCATGTGAACTTGAAAACTGATGTCATGATGAGAATGCCTTGTGACACATTGTTCTTTTTATTATTTTCAGTGATCCTTATGACAGTACAGACAGCGAATATGACCTTCAGCCTTGTCTCCGTGATGACGAGGAAAACAAAATTCTAAATGGCATTACCATCACAAAGGCTGGTTAGTAAGCCGATAAATTGTATATGAGCTTTTAAAAGGCATATTGTATATAAAAATATGTAAATTGACCAAAATATGTATGCCTACCTGCAAAGTAAACATTCACACAGTTATGACCATTTTTAGCTCACCTGGTCCAAAGGACCAAGGTGAGCTTATGCCATACCGTGGCGTCCGTCGTCCGTCTGTCAACAATTTCTTCAAACGACTTCTTCTTCTTGACCACTGATTGGAATTTAACTAAATTTGATTGGAAGCATCCTTAGAGGGTGGGGAATCAAAACTGTACAAATTGTGGGGCTGACCCCCCAGGGGGCTGAGGGGCGGGGCAAAAAGGGGGCAATTTGGCTATATTGCTTTAAGCGACTTCTTCTCTGGAACTAAGTGATGGATATCAACCATATTTGACTGGAAGCATCCCTAGGTGGTGGAGATTCAAAATTGTACAAATGGT
>NW_018405584.1:294064-298400 GCF_002113885.1 Mizuhopecten yessoensis
AAGTTTATTGCCTGGAAATGGTTGAGATCCCCACCATATAACCACATATACAATTGCTGAGTATAAAGAGAAGAATGCACATTTGCTTCCAGGATGGCCCTAGGGTCTGGCCCCACCCTTGGAAACATAGTCCTTGGGCCATAACTTGAAAACAGCTGAGATCCCCGCTCAAAAACTATATATATACAAATGCTGGGCATAAAGAGACGAATGCAGTCACAATATTAGAATGGACCCTGGGGTCTGACCGAACCCCTAGGGACCTAGTTTCTTAGTCACAGCTTGGAAACAGTTGAGATCCTCACCCTATAACCATATAGACGATTGCCGATTACAAAGAGATGAATGCACATATGCTTCCAGGATGGCCTTGGGGACTGCCCCACCCTTGGAGACTTAACCCCTGGGTCATAACTTTGAAATGGTTGAAATCCCTACCCCAAAACTAGATATACAAATGCTTGGCAAAAAGAGACAAATGCAGTCATGATATTAGAATTGACCCCAGTGTTTGCCCCCTCCTTGCAGACTTAACCCCTGGGTCATAACTTTGAAATGGTTGAAATCCCTACCCCAAAACTAGATATACAAATGCTTGGCAAAAAGAGACAAATGCAGTCATGATATTAGAATTGATCCTGGGGTCTGGCCACAACCGTAGGGACCTAGTTTCTGAGTCACAACTTGGAAACAGTTGAGATCCCCACCCCATAACCATACATAAAATTGCTGGGCATGAAAAATTGAATACAGATATATATGCTACAAGGATTGGCCTTGGGGTCTGGCATATTCCCTTGGATCTCATTTGGAGAATATTCTGCCATGATTGCTTAGATATCCAGGTGAGCGATACAGGCCCTATGGGCCTCTTGTTTTTAGGATAAAAATATTAGTCAAAAATAAATAGGTTAGAAATAATTAAAAGTGACAATCATGTTAAAATCTGTTTAATACATATATCCTTATAATTCTATTATTCAGTCTTATTTGATATAAAACCAAACATTTAAACCAAATTGTATCTAATTAATCTTACATGATTATTTTTTTACCCAACATTTCATTAATTCATTATTATATATTTCACACAGAGAGAAAGGCTGATAAAACCAGACTGTATAATTTCAGTCGTGTGAAAAAGGGAAGGAAATGGCTTAAGGTGAGATAATATGTAAACTTCAATTTTAAGTAGCTGCTCCAGAATTTAACATAAAGCATGAAGAAACGAATGCTAATTTCTGACTTTCTGTACAGAACATCGCTGATTTTAAATTAAAGTATCACCGACAAAAACATGAAAAAATGTCTTAACATGTAATAGATACTTGCTAGTGGTACAGATTAAAGAAACTGCAAGATATACATTTTCAGCAGTTAAGAAAGACTATTTGTTCAACTTTTCTTGCAGAACATCCTATTGAGTGACAGTTCCTCTGATGAAGATGAAGAGAAAGAAATCAGACAGGAGGACCTGCATGCCATGCTCAAGATACATAAACACCAGAGGAAGCATCAAATGCAGTTCTACCAGGATAATGAGGTGAGTTGTTTGTAGCACACCATCTTATTAATGTCAAGGCCATGGTTGGTTTAACATACAACCCATTAAGATGGTATTTTAAGCAGATCAGAGCATACAAATGTATTTATATCCTGCATCTCCCATTTACAGCTCCATCAGTTCCAGTACTACAGTACAGGTTTACTGTCAAACTTTGACAAATACAATGATCATCAAAAATCATTCATGGGACCAAAGAGAAAAATATCCAAAGATCAGAAAAAACTGGAGAGAAAGTTAAAAGGTATTGTTGCTTTAAATAAAAATAAATTTGCAGGGATAGATATTTTTCTTGAAAAGATATGAAGCTTTAATATAGTTATATGGATTTATTGTGAAGTGTATAGTTTGACGAAGAAAATATAAAAATGTTCTTTGTTAGTTCATTCACCAAAGAATTAAATTCCTTGAACAGAAAAGGCAACTGGTCATGGATGGTGGCTTATGAATAAGATATTTTTAAGAAAAAAATGGTTTAATACAGAATAAAGATATTCTTCAACTCGTGGTTGTCAGATTCATCGTTCTTTGTAGTTAGTTGACTTGGAAACTTGGTCATCTTCTTGTCTTTTGTGATTTCTAAAAATTAGCCAATACTGGATAATGAATAACCAACAATCACTCAGAAGACCTCTATATAGACTTTGACAAAATGTCAGTATAACGTCTTATATGTTCCAGATACTTGAGGCTTTAATTGGTTCAATTGCTACTTCAGATCAACTTAAAATAAACTGTTCATTAATTTTTCTTTTCCAGTGAAATTAAAAAAGCTGAAAAAAGAGAAGCGTTTAGGAAATGGACAAGCAGTAAGTGCAATGTGTCTTTATAAACTTGAGATTCAAATGAATCAGTGTTGCCATACTTTAGTCCCTCTTGAAAATGTTTAAGTTCGTATTTGCTATGTCATGTTCTTTGATGTAACTGCTATAGAATTATATTTATTGCATGGATCAATGTTGCACTACCGAGATAGACCCCCTTTATTAACTGTTCTATTTAATATTAAAGGTCAGAAATGTACATGGCTGTAATATTTAGTGTGTTTAAAACATTTATGCAACAACATTTTTTTGTGAAGAAATTTGATCTAGTGTAAAATATCAATAAGAAAAGTACTTTTGCAGGAACTTGACCTAGACCCTGATCTGATAGAGGCATTCCTGGCCCACAAAAGGCAAGCTGCTTCTAAATCAGCAAAAGTAAAAAAATTAACACCAGAACAGGCTGACGCCAAGCGCAGGAGGTTGTGGATCTCCATTGCCAAGAAGGAAATACCTAAGGTATAATTACAATATAATGTGTTATTGCTATTATGAAATATTCTTGTCATTATTTAATTATGAATCCCATAGGGCTGTTCCATCAAAAGAATCTACCTGACCCCAGGACTCCAGGGCCTGTATTCATGAAACTGTTCTCATGCTCAAGCATTGATTTTGTGCTCAAACCAACTTTCTTGTAACTCACTTACATCATATCAAACAATCAAAAAGTCAAATGTAAACATTGGAAACAGTCTCTTCAAATTTTTGACAAAATAAGATTTCATTATTAATTCATAAACTGAACAAGAAATTAAGCTTTAGCACAAAATCAATGCTTGAGCATGAAAATGGTTTCATGCATATGGGCCCTGAATAGTTAGGTTTCTTTACTATTACTATGATGCAGAGTATTATTTGAATTCTGTGGGTGGTAAACTATACAAAACCAGGAGTACAGGGGTTGAATTGATGTTTTACTGGTATATCCTTTAATAATGAATGATACAATCCCGAAATTGGATAATGAAAGCCCCTAATTGAAATTCAGGGAGTCCCAAGTACAGCCCAAATATTGTTACAAGCTGAAGCTATTATTCAGTGTTGAACACACCATCACAAGTTAAAACAATAAACATCATGACCAGGCAATGTGTCAATACAGGGTATGTGTAATTTTGCAATACTTTGGTATGCTTTCTTTGGTCAAAATTGTGCAATTTCTATGCAGTCAAAAACATAGCTTTGATTGTTGAAGTCTTTTATTTGCCAAAGAAACTGAAAAGATTGGAACTTGTTTGAGATCCATGATTATTAAATGTCTTGTTTCTGATTGCAGGCACAAAAACAAAAAGCATCAGCCAGGAAGGAAATGCTGCAGACATTTAAAAAGGTAAGATGTGTAGTTGTTTCTCAAGTCTTGTTCTAATGATCTTATTGTTATACACACACACTGTGTTTGGAGAGCATACTGGAATCACCATGCCTGTCTGTGGAAACATTGGTTTCAAGACCATAACTTCTGTTCCTTTTCATTTACATTCATCAAACTTCAAAGGAAGACTTGAAAGGCAATGAGCAGGTTCCTAGTTTTTAGACACTTGTTAAAGTATATTTCTTCCTCGAAGGACTATTGTACTTAATGTGAGAAGGATCTCTGTTAATGATATGGTGAAAAGGTGAAAGGCTGAGGTCACTGACCTATTGTGTGAATATTGTTTCCAGTCAAGGAATTACAGCTAATATTGTGTAATTTCACATATAGCTACAAGTATAGCGAGGAGGAACCCTAATGATTTAGTACCAAATAAATTCAAACCAAGACCTGTTGTCTGAAAAGATGTTAAATAAACCTATGTACTCTCCTTTCCTTTGTACAGTATCCCAACCATTTCTGTCTTGTACTACCATGGAGATTGTCTAATCTGACACATGGTTATGTCATTATCTAATATTCAAAACTGAGTTACTGCTGCTTCATATCAAAACATTGTTAGCTCACCTGGCA
>NW_018405584.1:299007-299428 GCF_002113885.1 Mizuhopecten yessoensis
AACAACTTGTTCTGAATAACCAAAAGGCTCAGGATGTTGATATTTAGTTAGTAGCATATGCTGGGATCAAGGACTACTATGTTTGTTAAAGTGAATGACTTTGACTTATATTCAAGGTCACAGGGGTCAAATTTGTTTAAAATCTTTAAACAACCTCTTATGAATAACCATGGGTCCCAGGATGTTTATACTTTGCAAGTTGCATCCTGAGATGAAAGGCTATACAATGTGTTCAACATAATGACTTTGTTCGACTTTCAATCACAGGGTTGAAATGTTAAAAAAAAAATAACAGGGTTTTTTGAACGAATTTTAATCATAAATACTGATATTTTGACTGAAGCTTTAAATAGATCACTTTTAAGGTTACAAGTGTGAGTTTTATACCAGGTGAGCGATGCAGGCCCATTGGGCCTCTTGT
>NW_018405584.1:302174-332658 GCF_002113885.1 Mizuhopecten yessoensis
CAACAAGAGGCCCATGGGCCTTAACGGTCACCTGATATATTTATACAGAGAGTTGATTTTGTTTTTAACACGAACAGAAATATTATTCAGTGACAAAAAACAATAAAACCACCTTATTCAATATCTAGCATACAGATTTAAGACTAAAAAGTATTTGAAACTAGCACCTCTGATTCTAAACAAGGAAAATGAGGAAATTTTTGCACACTGACTCCTTTGGGCCCCACCCTACAGCCCTTGGGGGTAGGGCTGGCTTTTCAAAGTATCAAACTGTCAACTCAGTGTTATAAATCCAATCAAGATATTAACATGTAATATTCAAAGTATCATTTGCCATTATAAACCATAATAAATTTCAATTTCTTGAGAATGAATTATTTGAAGAATAGCAACTAAATTTCTATTATTAAATATATGATATACTTATATGACATATGATATAGTGCATTTCGTAAAGACAAGTCATATGAAGCATAAATATTATTACGATTCTTATATGACTTTTTATAAAGCATCCTATTTTGTCTTGCTAAGATCTATATGGTGCTTAGACCCAGATGATGTTGCCTAGATATGAGAAGTAGATTTTGGAATGAGGTTGCGGGCATGCATCACTGAACATATGTGTTTGGTCTGCCGTCCAGCAATCTATGGTTGCTAAGGCCAAAACAAATTGATTACTTGGTTCTCAGGCCCGCACGCATTTCATGGCACCATGCGCATTGCCGATTTTATCATGAAAGTAATAAAAAAAAAATCGTGAATGCGCCAGCCGCCACCTTTAAAAAAATCCTGAAAATACGTCCGCATGTCGTTTTTACTCGTTAGTCACCCAAGTCCCGAAAACGTTTGAATAAAGGTAAGGATTGAGTTACAGGCAAGCGTTAAAATGATTATGACTTATTAGTCTTGTGTACAAATGGCGCTCATTTTGGTACAAATAAGGAATGGAGGGGGNTTTATACCAGGTGAGCGATGCAGGCCCATTGGGCCTCTTGTATTCAGATTTCAGTAACCTAAACAGAAATTTCTTTTTAGCAATAAAGTTTTAAGATATTTAATAAAAATACACGACCACTTATCGAAAAAAATGGATGATGTGTTTATCAAGAACCTAGATTTATTTTTTGGATCGAAATCAGACAGTTGTAACAACAAGAAAATGTAATATGGTATTAAATTTCTTCTTTCTTTACAGATTGGCCAGCAATGTATGCGTGAGTGTAGGAGAGCTGCTATTCAGTCACAGAAAACCATGAAAGAAATTCCATCTCGTGCCAAACGGTTGTCACGTGAAATGCAGACCTATTGGAAACGCTTTGAAAAGGTGGAGAAGGAACATCGGAAAAGAGCAGAGAAAGAAGCTCAGGAACAAAGGAAGATGGATGTAGAACTCAGAGAGGTAAGCTTATGTTTTGCAAGTGTGTTGTTCAAGAAAATAATTTGGTTTGTCTCTTAGGTTTAAATCATTCAGGAGATACTTGTGTCAGATCTTTTAAGAACAGTTTTAAAAAAACTGTGTTCATTCTGGTGAAAGCCTGTGAAATTACATAGAAATGTATTTGAAAGCCTGCATTACAAAGTTGAAACAGTTGCTCATTGCTAGACAACCAGTGATTATTAATAAAAATCTGGTCAGTGTGCTTATTCTTTATCTCTTTATTTGTGATCATGTGAAATTTATGCAATTTCGTTAATGCTAGACTTGTTTCCTGCCACAGGCTAAGAGACAGCAGAGGAAGCTTAACTTTCTCATCACTCAGACAGAGCTGTATGCTCATTTCATGGCGAGAAAGATGACAGGAGACGGGGAGAGTTACAAAGAAAAGATCCTGCGCCAACTAGATGAAGCTCGACCACAGAAAGACATTGAGGTGGATGGCGGCGTTCTTGTAGATGTGGCATCAGATGACTATGGTAGGATTCACATATGGAATTTTCATAAAAGGCTTATCAATTGTAATTGTATTTTCCTTTTAAGAGTAACTTAGAAGTAATATATGGCTCATTTGAAAATCTACAAGACTTAAAATTAATAGTAGAAGAGACTGAGCCAGTCTACTCTGGATAAAGTATATTGAGACGATTACTGGACACTATGGAATAACTCAAAGATTGTTATGTCAACATTTATGTTTTTTACTTTTGTAGACAGTGATCGAGTGAAGAATCTTGCTTTGAGGAATGCTGAGGATGCCTACAAAACCCACAAAGCCAAGGTAAGTTACATTAGACATGATAATGACTGCATCTGTTGAAGGTAACTGCATCAAAAGTTTATTTCAATCAGAAAATCGTAAATCAATGCCAGACATTTATCGGGTGACAGATAATCTGTTGGCAAGCATTTACAATCTAGATTTTTAAGTTGCTATCCCCCCTTGTATAGGAGTAGACAGAAATTAACTTAAAATAATAAATGTGTCTTTACTTTCAAGTGAATCGTTCATACATACAGATACTGTTTACTTTCTACTTTTCAGACTGCTACATTCAACAGTCGGATGTCCAGTAAATCTACATTTGATCCATGTGAGTATATGACATATCTTTTCTTCAAGGATATTGTCCATCAATGGAAATCAATACAAAAGAGCCCTGCATCTGTTCACTATAGCATTGATGTACTGATTCAAGCAAACTACACATTTTGGACCTTTGACAAAGATTCACAAGTACAGTCTTATTGATCACCTCTGTTCAGCATCCACTTGTGTTATGCGACTTCCTACATAATCTTTACTCTGTATCACTTAGTTAATAAAAGTTGTGGGTTAGTAGCTATTTAAATTTGAAATTATTCCTAAGTTCTTTTGTTTTGGAGAAAGCAAGTTTTTATGCAGCTCTTAACTCTTGTATACAATGGAAAGTGGTGGACAATTACATTAGACTGGGGTTTGGTTTACTAATACCATTAATCTGTCTGATCCAAATGATATGGTTCATTGATGACCTTCAGTAGCTATTATATGTTGAAAAATGTTTTAATTTGTTTGCATTACAGCGGAATCAAGTTTTGCCAACCCATCAATCAGCACTGATGTTGACAGGCCACAGCCAAATATATTTGAAGGAACATTGAAAACTTACCAGCTCAAGGTATTTTGAATTGATTTGTACAAATTACATTCTTTGAACTTCTTTGCTTATTTCACATCTCTGTACATTGTATTTTACTGTTTGTCAGAATAACAGTAAACTTCCACTAATTGTCAGGTGCCAATCTTGCAATATACGGAGTGGTCATTGATTTCAATATTTCCTTGATGCTGAAAAACATGTGCAAATGTTGAGAAGTTTTAGGGCTGATTATTGATACTGGTATATTGAGAAAATGTATTTGAGGTAGCATTTCAATATTAGTATATTATTTTGATATTTGTTTTGCTGTGTTGTTAAAATCTAAAAAATAATATTACCCTTACTCCTGCCTGCAGGGAATGAACTGGCTAGCTAACCTTTATGACCAAGGGATAAATGGTATTCTGGCTGATGAGATGGGACTTGGAAAAACTGTGCAGAGTATTGCTGTCCTGGCTCATCTAGCTGAGGTAGGTCCTAACTAACATCCTGGAAACACACTTTTCCTGAAGTCGATCAAATTCATTGCACAATGTCAATGCACATCAGAACTAAGAAAACAGCAGTGTTAACGGGGGAGAATTCTTCAAGCATTGCTTCTTATTCTTGGTTCTAGTTAGTCTTCTACACCACCACAATAATTTATAAAGAATTTAGATGATTTGCAATGTTGAATAAGATAATGCGCTTTTCCATAATTAATAACCCTCTAGGAAAAAGGCAGTGCGTGTATTGCAAAGATCTGGAACCCGGGACAACTTTGCTAGTAAGGATTGTAATTAGTAAGCACACTTTTCCATCACAACTGATGCATCCATTTCCTGAAATAATTCATAATAAATTAAGGCAGACAGAACAGAAAACACATTCTCAGACTTATTTTTAAGGACAATCTTATTGTTTATTTGATAGACTCAGGGAATCTGGGGTCCTTTCCTGGTTGTTGCTCCGGCATCAACACTACATAACTGGCAGCAGGAGATAGCACGATTCCTGTCCAAGTTCAAGGTAAGCATTTACATCTTTCCAATGTAAACAAGTGATTTTTTTCCCCAGAGTTTTGTTATATGAAAGAAATAGAGTGCTTTACAGTGACCAGATTTATTTGCTATTGCCAGGTTGTGCCCTACTGGGGTAATGCCACAGACCGGCGAGTTCTGAGGAAGTTCTGGGATTCTAAGTGTCTGCACACCAAAGATGCTTCATTTCACGTGGTCATCACTAGTTACCAGCTGGTCATTCAGGACGTCAAGTATTTCCAGCGCATCAAGTGGCAGTACATGATCCTTGATGAGGCTCAGGCACTTAAGAGCAGTAGCAGGTACTTTGATAACTCTTAAAGGAATGTTTTGATTTTCTCTTAAACTTCCTGAAAATACTTCCTCAATTAACCGCTCAAATTTGACATTGACCTGAATCTGAAATAATTCCATGAAATTTTCTCATTATACAGACTGTTTTAGCCCTTAGTCCAAAAAAAAAAGATTACTTGGATCTCAGGCCTGCGCGCATTTCATTTTAGGGCATCGCATTGCCGATTTTATCGTAAAAGTAATAATAAAATAATGTGAATGTGCCAGCCGACGTCTTTTTAAAAAAATCCGGAAAATTGGTCTGCATGTCATTTTTACTCGTTAGTCACCAAAGTCCCAAAAACGTTTGAATAAAGATAAGGAAATTGATATTCAGGCAAGCGTTAAAACGATTATGACTTATTAGTCTTGTGTACAAATGGCGCTCATTTTGGTACAAATAAGGAATGGAGGGGGGGGGGGTTCGTGATTCTCATCTGGAACATCGTGGGGGGATTTTCAGAGGCTTGCTCTATAACGGGTCTCTACACAACTATAAAAAGACAAGGTAATGCCCACAATGAACGTTTTACAAACTACACAATGAAAAAAAAAATCGCCCTCGGATCATTTTTGCCATGTAAAATGAAGGAGAAAAACCTCCCTGCCGCATCTCTTTTGAAAAAAATTGGCCTGAGGACCAAGTAATTACATTTTTTTGGTCTTACTCAAGTTTTTTTTCTCAGCCAAATTCACACATATTCAGGTTGGTTTAATTTGATTGGCTGATGGTGTTGGCATATCTTTTGCAGGATTGCCATATTGCAATGAAATGTGCCTGGTATGTAATTACCTCCTTGACTCAAACTAAATGGCGGACTGTTCACAAATATTTAAAGGAGCTGCTGTAATCTGATCAATAATACAAGGCCATTATCATTGGTATATTGCAATCAGCCCTCATTCCACCTAGAAGGCTGTTGCAGGCAGCACATCCACTTCCAGTAACACACGGTTACTAATAAAACTATAGAATATATTGAGAAACGATAGTTTTGGAGTGAGTACTGCTAACACATAATCACTGAATCATTTTTGTAGGAAAAATATTGTGGCATGACATTGAATGTAAAAGTAACATCTATCGAAATGTATTACAGTGTGAGGTGGAAAATACTTCTAGGATTCAATTGTCGCAACAGACTGCTCTTAACTGGAACACCAATACAGAACAGTATGGCAGAGGTGAGCTTTAGGGTGCACAAGAGGATTTATCTTACCTCAATAAACTTTCATTTTAAACATGTTTCAAGATATATGATTATACAAAACCAGTACAGACTTTTTGTAATAATTTGAGAAATATAGGTAGGGTTAGAAACTTAAACTGCTGTTTTAGATAAAAGCCTTGAAAATGAAAATCATCAATTAGATGCGCTGACATATTATGATATATTTGCAGATAGTTTCAGCCATCAAAAAAAAATACATCCAATAGTTAAAGGACCATTTACCAGAATGGAATTGATTTCAAGCAAATGATAAATTAAGAAATAACACAGAATTTATTGTTGTTTTCCTGTATAAAGAACTAACAATATTATTGTTGAACCCCAAAGTTGTTAACTGTCGCTGCTTTTAATTTACAGCTTTGGGCGTTGTTACATTTTATTATGCCAACACTGTTTGATTCCCATGATGAGTTTAACGAGTGGTTCTCCAAAGACATCGAAAGTCATGCTGAAAAGCAATCTGGCATTGATGAAAGTAAGATTTTATTATTGTAATTTGCACTGTGGTGTAGTAATTGTTATTTCTTCACTTATCAAGTGACTGTTGAATTGCATCATATCCATCCATATGCCCTGTAAGGCTGTATGTTTTTATACGCCCGTCTTTGACGTGAGTATTATGGTATGGGGGTTTGAACGTCCGGCCGTCATACACTTTTGTTTGTCCGGCAATCTCCTCCTACATTTTTCGACAGATCTCTTTGAAACTTGGTATACATTATAATCATGATATGAAGTTGTGTCCCCCTTAAAAGAATTTTGATTCAACAATTTTTGCAAAAGTTATTGCCCTTTGTTCATTTCAGTATTTGATTTTTGTCCGGAGATTTTCTCCTACATGCTCTATAGCATGTCAGCTAACCACACTTAGAATGATGCAGATCTTATTTCAATGTTAGAAAGTATATAACACTATATGGCATTCGACGGGCGTATATTGTTCTGCCCTGTGGTACTCTTGTTTCATTCAATTTCATGCATGTATTTCACCACTCTCTGATCAAGCATTTAAAGTTTGAAAGTCGTTTTATACTGAATGTCAGTTATACTGAATGTCAGTTTTAAAACTGTTCTTTTCAATCAACTGTACCTCAAAAAGTGCATTCCTGATTTTCAGACCAATTGTCCAGACTTCATATGATCTTGAAGCCGTTCATGTTGCGGCGAGTTAAAAAGGATGTGGAGAATGAGCTGTCAGATAAGGTAAGTTAAGGCACAGCTCTGACATTCAAACCATGTAAGAGATGGAAGCAAGATATAGTGAGAATCTTGCTTGAGTCTAGCAAGTCGGCTACAGAGACCAGGTCTTAATTCCTGAGGACAAGCCAATAGAAAAAGGCCTGGTTTTAGGAACTCAAATCTGTAACTGTTTTATATCACACATTTGAAAAAATAGCTAGAAGAGGCCATAAGTTCCCAAACCCTATCAAGAGCCATATGTACTCTTGTTATTGTTTGTACTGATGCCACAGTTGATAAACAAACTGAGGGCCAAGGTTGAATACAAGCTCTGCCCTCATCCTACCTGAATGACTCTGTCATTTTGATAAAGTACTGAAGGAAAGAGTCCTTAACTCTCTTAACTCATAGACTACCTCCCTCAACAGCAAAGTCAGGGAAGTAGAAATTTGGTAAGTTTAACAAGTTACTATACTATTAATTGAAGAAAGTTGGGAGTTTAAAAAAACATTTTGTTACTCTTTGGAAATTGTACTTGTCCTGGGATAGATTAATTCACTTCTGATTATACTTCTCATGTTTTAAGTTCTGAATTTGTTGTTTGTTGTTAATAGTGTGTTGACACTGTTAACTATATTATTTTTTAGGTCACCTGAGCTTTGCTCAAGTGACCTATTCCAATCGCTTTTCGTCCGTCGTCGTCCGTCGTGCGTCGTGCGTCGTGCGTAAACTTTTACATTTTCAACTTCTTCTCAAGAACCAGTGGATGGATTTTTTTCAAACTTGGTCAGAATCATCCTTGGTAGATGAGGCTTCAAAATTGTAAAATTGGGATTCCTACCCCCACCCCTGGGGCCAGGGCGGGGCCCCAAAGGGAAAATTATCCAATATTTCAAAAATCTTCTTCTCCAGACTCACAGGTACTACAGTGATTTTCTCTACGTGGAAAGAAAGATCATCAGGGGCTTTACTTAAATTGTAAATTTCAGGACCCCCGAGCTATCCGTTCTCCCTTGGGGAGGGGGTAAAGTTTACTATAGTTTATATAGGGAAATAACACTTTTGGGTATATTTTGACAACTTTCTGTAGGAAATTATTTTTACTTGGTGAGAATTATCCTTGGAGGTAGATGGTTTCAAATTGTAAAATTGAGATTCCTACCCCGACCCCTGGGGCCAGGGCGGGGCCCCAAAGGGAAAATTAATCAATATTTCAAAAATCTTCTTCTCCAGACTCAGAGGTACTACAGTGATTTTCTTTACGTGGAAAGAAAGATCATCAGGGGCTTTATTTAAATTGAAAATATCAGGACCCCGAGCTATCCGTTCTCCCTTGGGGAGGGGTTAACGTTTAATATAGTTTATATAGGGAAATAACACTTTTCGGTATATATTTTATATATTTTCAGCAGAAAATTGCTCAAACTTAGTCAGAATCATCTTGGGTAAATGAGAGTTTTACTTTGTAAAATTAGGATTCCTGCCCCATCCCCAGGGGCTAGAGCGGGGCCCCAAAGGAAACATTTACCAATATTTTCAAATTCTTATCCATTGATGACATGACAAGTATTGAATTTCACTTAGTTTACATGCTGATTTCCACATCACATCTAAACAATAAAATAAAGCTACCAGTATCTATGATATAACTCAGGTGACCGCTAAGGCCCTTGGGCCTCTTGTTTTAATTGGAAAGAGATGCTTTATGATCTGCAGCTAGCACTCCATTACAACACATAAAATAGAAAAAGATATTTTATGAACTAATATTATGAATGATCAGTTTGA
Source organism: Mizuhopecten yessoensis (assembly GCF_002113885.1). Classification (NCBI taxonomy): domain Eukaryota; kingdom Metazoa; phylum Mollusca; class Bivalvia; order Pectinida; family Pectinidae; genus Mizuhopecten; species Mizuhopecten yessoensis. The sequence goes on from NW_018405584.1 coordinate 310,807, forward strand.
TGATGATGTTCCCCCGCTCAAATACATTTAGTGCTATCAACATCATAGGCCTTGTTGCCTGCAATTTGCACCATAAAAAGGTGACTTGTTTTGGATCTTAAATTTTGCTATCTTTCATGTTACCAATTTGATTTTAATTCAACCCAAACTGACATTTTAGTGTTTACGAGCTATTGAAGTGTTAATCAGTCATGTGCTAATCATTCTACTTGATACTTGAATTAGAAGTGAATTGCTGTTTCAGATTGAGATCTTGGTGTACTGCCCACTCACCTTGAGACAGAGGCTGTTGTACCGTGCCATCAGGAACAAGATCTCTATTGACGACCTGCTGTGTAGCACCAATGCCAACTCGTCCCAGTCCCAGAACACCACCAGTAGTCTCATGAACATTGTCATGCAATTCAGGAAGGTGCATATTTTTCTCTCTATGTGCAAGTTGTGATGTTATTCACTTTTTACTGAAGCACCATACAATACTGATTTCATAACCCGAATGTACAAGGAAACCACCTAATAGCGTACTACTTTGCCAAATGTAGGGGTTTTTACTTGAAGCACTACGTTCCTACTGCATTGATAATTTGTTTTAATGAGTGTTAACAAAATGGGGACAGGTATTTATGAGGTAGGGGAATGTAGCTGTTATCACCACCAAATCGAGATTATTGTTCCATAGGATGAGATCACAATCATTTTGCAAATGATTGCAATTTTGTGGATACTGATGTATATTTCTTAAAAGATTTTTTCTCTTCTTTTTTTTTATCTCAATCAGGCAAAGCAAATGACAAGGTGAGCAGTAAATTCAATATTAAATGCATTGTTAGACTTAATACAGCTTGGAACACATGTGTGCTATACGGTGTTACTACATTGCAGGTGTGTAACCATTCAGAGTTATTCGAGCGACGGGAGGTCAGGTCTCCTCTCTACATGACAGGACTTTCCTACCAAGTGCCAAAACTTGTATACCGTGAAGGTATGTCTTGTAATTACTGTGAAAATATGTCAAAAGAAAAAAACTTCAAGGGAGTCCATCTTTCAAGTCTTATATTTACATAATGCATTTACCTTGAAAAAGCTACCAAATGCTCTACATTTGCATAGCACTCTCTAGATTGATCATATGACTATTGTGTTATATGCAATAATATCACCGATTGTAATGTCAGAATGAAGACAATAGACATTGCATTGTGACTAACCATACAGACAACAATTAATGATGACAGTGTTGAAGACTTGAGGATTTTCAACAAATGTGTTCAATAATTATTTTGTTAATATGATAAAAATGGTCCTTAATTTATTTTTTAATTTTGAGTGAGATTTCTGAAACTTCCATTTAGTTGTTTTTTAACATGGCAGAGCCTCACTAAAATGCAAACTTGTTGCGTATATCTTTATTCAGATATTTTAAAGCTAGCCTGTCTGCAGGTTAAGGAAATATATGACGGGATGCAGTGTCCTTCTGTCTGTTCATTACATTTTCAAGGTAATAAACAATATCTGGACAGGCAATATGGAAATCAACCTAAACAAATGACTGTCACACCATGTAGCAGATTCTAAAGGTGTTCATGCGATCCTAATGAAATATTCCCTCCCATTTCTAGGTATCCAGTATTATGCTGTCAACAGCAAACAGAGACTGATGTACAGCACCTTGTATATACACTCACCGGACCACGTTCATAGTTCACTGTCTTCAGGTCAGTAGTTAGCTGCTTATTGGTATTAAACATGCAAGTACTTACCTGTGCCAAAATCCTCTTAATGCCTTTTGAATAAAGAAAAATTTAAATTAAATCCAAAAGCAGACAAGAGTTGCATAACATAATTTGAAAGATATTAGTTTCTGATTGGATTGAACAAACTGCATTGATTTTCAGAAATGGTTTTGAAGTTGAATATCCCGTAGTGTTAGTAATTAGTGTAGGTAGCAGATTCTTGTTCTTGAGGCTTATAGACCTGTTCTTACCATGGTGTATTCTTTTTGTTGATTTACAGGGTCCCATGTTGATAGCTGTTTCTCATTCTCCAGATTTATAGACTTGTCCCCGCAAGAACTTCATGCTCACATGGCTGGGGGCATTCTGGTTAGGTAAGACCTGCAGAATGGAACAAAACATGTTGATGATTAGGGGAGAAAATGTACTTCTATTAATCAATGGATATCAGATCCTGTTGTTAGCAGCATTGTTCTCCATGCATCTTTATCACTAATTATAGACAGCCCTCCATATATTCAAGGTGATATTTAGGGTCAGAGTGAGCTGATCCTCTAATCCTGGGCCAGTGGAGAGATTATAAGATGTCTGTTTGGATAGAATTGACAGAGAGAGCAGATATTCTAAAACCTATCTAAGTGGATTTGAGAGTATTGCACATGGTTCGTTGTGATGAGATGTTCCGATTTTCATATTTAGAAGGATTTAATGCTAGTTTTGCAGAAATTAGGAATGAATGTATTCTAATTTTCAATGCCAGGTGGTTAGCAATTTTTCTAATGCTGAAGTCGGAATATCGGATACACCACTCGGGAGCCTGGCCCTGCAAAGTCCAAAAGTCTAGAAGGTAAGGATGCTTATCACTTGACAATTCCTTCTTTAAACCCTAGAAGTCCAAGCAATAATAATAATTCCTTATTCTTGCAACAAACTTCAGGAGTCCAAGAGATCAGCGATGGTATATCAACCTTTAACAAATCTATCAGCCTTTGTTTAAGTTGAGCAATAGAAAAAGTAGCCAAATTTTAAACAAATTCTCCTGTATTTTTCACTCAATGTGATCATTAAAGCATTTTGTAAGCAGTGAATAACTTTATCTTTTATTTTATTTTCACTCAAAACAAAAAAGAAAAGTTGCTAGATAACAAACCCTCTTAAGTAAATGTGATTGTCATTGTAGACACTGTTTAGAAAGGACCGGCCTTTATCTCGCTCCACACCAGCCCTTGTCACACCCCAGTCTGGCCAAGTCACGATACCTACGCCATTTTGTGTTCAATACTGCCGCTACCCCGTTTTACACCTTCACCACACATGAGTACCACTGCATGCAGGAGACACAGGGCCACCAAGCAATCCGATTACGCAATCTCCGTGCTAGTCATACTGCAAAGAAAAATCCATTGAGTCCACCACACTCGCCAACGAAAGTAAGTACATGGCTCTATGCTTTGTAAAATAATTCAGCTATTTCAATAAACTGATACCTAAAGAGACGCAATGTTTGTTAGAAATTGAGAGTTTTCACATCGCAGACATTCACTTTACATAGAAGTGTGTGGAGAGACCTGGGTAGATCTCATTTTACAATTGTTTGTTTAGTAAAATAGATTTGGTTTAGATACTATATTCAGACTTCCAAGAAACAGCCATGTTCTTTTTAATGTCCTGTGAATTTATTATTTAGGACAGCAGTGCTGCGTGTGTTTGTCAAGGAGTGTGAAGACATTTTATTAATGATTTGAAACAACTTTTTTATCCAGTACTGAAACTTCATTGATTAAATGATGTGTAATTTGGTGAGCGTTGCTGTTGTAGGCCCATAAACAGTTGGAAGCATTGGAGTTGCCAGTGCACATGCACCAGTACCGGGAGCCTGTGGTGTACCCCTGTCAGCCTACAGACGTCCCCAGCTTTCTATACTACACCATGCCTAAGGTGCGTTTGGACCTTGTACCAGTTATCAATGTCCTGATGATGGACATAGTAAATACAATAAAACTTTTCTTGAGGTGTTGAGTATCCTGTATTACTTAGCATGCAGTTATAAAACAAAGATTAGGATGCTTTTAAATTCAGGGGTCAATATGCACAATAGGCAATACAAGGAATTATTTTTTTGATACATACAATTCAAGGTCTCTTAATTGCTTAATTGAGAATTTCTTTTTTTAAATTCTCTTGAATTACACTAAATATGTTTCTTCATTGTCTGAGTTTGAATCTTAGTTTATGCAATATAGGTTTGCAGATGTCAAACATCCAAATCAGTGACAGAAAACTGGATCATGTCTTGTTTAAATAAAATGTTCAACTAAATCTTTTAAATTATCTTAAGTTAATTTTGAGGAATGGGGCAAATTTTTCTGAGACCCAATCACATATAAACAAAAATCTACAAAAGAAGAATTTTGTAGAATGTGGATTTACCCTATTTCTACATAATTTGCCTCCTACCCATTCCTTATGACCAATTGAAGAATACTTTGAGGTAAATTAAAATACTTGATTGTTTAGATCCAAGTGAGCAGTCATAAGTGGGAGACATGTGACAGAAGTGGGGCATGGCAGGTCCTGAAGGAAAGTCTTTGTGGTACACTGGAGGCACGCAACAGTCTCCTATATGGGACACAAGATATTTACACACAGATCCGCTGGGGAAACCCCTGGAGCTTCAAAACAACACAACCTGCAGGAATCTATGCTGCCCGACCCAAACACGGCTGGTTTGGCATTTATGCTCCAGGTACAATTGTAAAATGTTCAATTTTGGGATTTCATATGTCTGGATATAAATCTAAGAAAGATATTCAATATTTACCAATCATCCCAAATGTTGATCTGTTCTTGCCTCGAGACCTATGATTGTTATCCCCCTCTATCACCGAAACGGGGGATACATGTATTAATTTGGGTTTGTCTCTCTGTCTGTCTGTCACGCTTCGTTTCCGTGCAATAACTACAACAAATGTTAACTGATTTTCTTCAAACTTGGTTAAAGGGTTAAATGCCTTAAGGGCTCGGTCAAGTTTGACAACAACTTTAATCAGACTCCATTTGGCAGAGTTACGGCCCCTTGATTAACATCATTATCTGCAGTTTGTTTCCGCTTAAAAACTCTAGCAAATATTAGCTAAATTCCTTCAAACTTGATAGCAATGTTTGTGTTCCTCTGTCTTTCCGCTCATCTCAGCACTGTTTGGTTTTCATGTGATAATTGCTGTAGATATTGTTAAGATGTTTCAACGAAATTCCTTATGCACATCCAACTCATGCTAAGTTTGCTAACCAATGTGATTTGTGTATATTTGCGGATAATCAATGAGGTATAGGGCTTTTTTTTTCTTCAAGTTTCAAGCTATACATTATGTCTCAACGGCACGATACTCACATGTTTAAACCTAACCTCAATAATGTTAACCTACAATATGTCCTGCAAGCGGGGGATGTAAATTCCATGAATTTGCTTGTTTAGTATAGAAATAACTACCATCACTAGTCATGGTCTCATATCCAATTAATAATGTCTATGAATAAGTCAAAACTATATCACATTTCACAAAGAAAATATGAATAATCAGTAAAGTGTATATAGTTTGTAATACTTGGTTGACCTTGTGGTTGATACTTGTGTGTTGTCACTGTTGTAGATAAAGAGACACTGGTTGCTGATGCTGGGAAGCTGTTTGTCCTGGACACACTTCTACAGAGACTCAAGAAAGAGGGTCACAGGGTGCTCATCTACTCACAGATGACCCGCATGATAGATCTGCTTGAGGTAAGTAGGATTGATCACACGTGGTATGAAGAAATACATAAAGTATGGTACATTCAGGTGGACATCAATATTTCTTACGTTTGTATTATCTTAGAAAATAGAATACACCATATTTCCTTTAAATTGCAAAGTATCTATTACCATCAAATGTAGGTAATAAATTCTTACCCACCTCCCTATATATTCATATTGTTTGTAACCCTTTAGCCTTTTGTTTTCAGATCAAGATGATCATGGAAAACACCTAAAACAAAATATTAAAATATTCACATTTGAAAAAAAAAAGGGTTGTTGACTTGCGCACTGCTTTCACTGCATAGTGGAAAAGGCCTCTGACATTATTTAAAGATATGGTTTTTATATAACCTTTAACAATATGGTGTGATTTACTGTTGACAGGAGTATATGTGGCACCGGAAACACACCTATATCAGACTGGATGGATCGTCCAAGATCTCCGAGAGACGAGACATGGTGGCTGACTTCCAGAACAGGACAGACATCTTTGTGTTTCTTCTGAGTACACGAGCGGGTGGTCTGGGAATCAACCTCACTGCTGCTGATACTGTGAGTTTCTATAATATTATACAAAAAAAACTAAGAGAAAACCAGAACTGAGGTAGTGAAAATCAAGTTTGGACAGAAACATACATTTTGTTTTTTACTTCCTGAAAGTAATCAAGGTGTATTTGAGTATTGTGAACCGTAATATTTTCACCCTCAGGCCTTCTGTTTTGTGTCCTGCCAAAAAAGGGGACATATATAGGTTTCCTGAAATCTACACATATATACAGTATCAATTGCTAGCCAAAGTTGAACTTTTGGAACAAAATTTGAAAACCCATGGGGCCTATTCCTAATAAGGAGAACTGGGCTAAACCCAAATACAACCCCTATGTACAGTGTAAATTGTGAGAGTTGTGTTGGATTGTTTTATATCTCTGTTACAGGTGATATTCTACGACAGCGACTGGAACCCTACTGTGGACCAGCAGGCCATGGACCGTGCCCACAGACTAGGACAGACCAAGCAGGTCACTGTCTACCGCCTGGTGTGTAAGGGCACCATAGAGGAGCGCATACTGCAGCGAGCCAAAGAGAAGAGCGAGGTAATGCAAGAAACATCGACTATTACTACCAACAAATTAGTTACAATTGTACCGTTCTGTGGTCTGATCTAGATAATAAGATAATCGTAATCTGATAATTTTCCTTCAGATCCAGAGAATGGTGATCAGTGGAGGCAACTTCCGTCCTGATGTGCTCAAGCCGAAGGAAGTTGTATCCCTCCTCATTGATGATGATGAGATGGAATCGAAATGTAAGTCACACTAGGTTAGGGAGATTTGTCATTGGCTCAAATGTTTACAACTCACTTTGATCTCTTCATGATATTTACCCTACCACTGTATCTGGCTTATGAATCGCTGAGTAAAAAAGTATGCTTCAGCTTGCTTTTGAGATTTTGGTATATTTACTATGTACTATGCTACTGAAAATTTAACTGTGGAAATACCTCCAATGTCAAAAATAGACAAATATGTCAGAAGATTCTCAGGGATATTTCATTTCAAGACTGGATGTCATGTTTTAAAAAGGCCGCCACCTAAAGTAATTTTTGTGTCGCCTGCGAAAAGCTGGTGACACATAGGTATTCTGTATTGCTATGTCGGCGGCGTCCGCACAGAGGTTTTTGTGCGATAACTTGAGTTTCCTTGGGCCGATCAAACTCAAACTTCATGCAGTGCTTCCTTACCAAAAGTGCTTGCTTGGGATTGCTTTTCAGGTCCGAAGGTCAAAGGTCAAGGTCACTGTTACTATAAATAGAAAATCTGTTTTCGTGCGATAACTTGAGTTTCCTTGGGCCGATCAAACTCAAACTTCATGCAGTGCTTCCTTACCAAAAGTGCTTGCTATGATTATTGCTTACTTTTAACATTATTTCTTGAAATGAAAAGTGTATCTATTTCTTCGTAATCTTCAAGCTTCCTGCGCAGGCGACACATCCACTTCCGTGGAATTCTCGTGTTTTTTTGCAACATACGACCTGGAACAGAAGATGCCATTCTAAATACACCCGGAGAAATAAGTTAAAAGCTATTGTTAATGGCTGCTCAAGAAAAAAAAAAATCCTGTCCCTAAGCAGTATTAATACCAACCTGTTGGATTTATTTGATTGCAGTGTTTACAAGGCAGGATGAAAAGAAAATTAAAGAGGAGGGACACAAGGAGAAAGATAAAAAGAGGAAACGGGAGTCCTATGGACGGGTAGGTCTATTGTTACAAGATGAAGTTACTTTCATGACATGTCTTTGTTCTTGCTTCTTTTGTCAACAAAAGGAATTTTAAAACCGGTGTGAAGTTTAATGAGAGAACACATGGTTGTCTTAAAGTACAAGCTTTTATAAGGCTGTGATGAGGAAAGATGGAAGATGATGATGATGGGAACTCTTTGGTTATAGATATTATAAACTGTACACTGATTATCATTCCAATCCAGAAACGTGATATGAAGAAGTCAAAAGCAGAGGAGGTGAATTTCACTATAGCGGCAGGTGACACAGAGTCTGTGGCCAGTGTTGACTCCACTTCTGTGCCAGCTAGCCCTCAGAGTGTCATGTCATATGGGAGTGAGGTCATGCATCAGTCAAGTCTGTATGGTGCAGATGACAGTAGCAACGACGGCCTTGTCATTGTGGATGATGCCCACGCAACATATCAAGGTTTGTAGTTGAGAGTGTTATGACTATAAAATAATGGATCCCCTACTAATGATCTTGATTTCATTATAATTACATATTAATATTGTATATGAGAAAAAGGTGGGGATAACATTTTATATGTAGCATTGTAAAACAGCTTTCACATATGACTATACAGGTAATATAACACCCTCCACCAAGCGAGGGAAGAGAGGTCGGCCAAAAGGCTCCATGTCTGGCACTGGTCGACGGCCACGAGGGAGGGGCAGTGTAAGGAAGGCCCTGAGTGCGGCCGAGATAGCGGGAGCACAGGCAGGCATGACCGCAGCGTATGCGGCCTATGGATACAACTTCACAGGTATTCAGAGCATGCAATCTCTCTAGTAATATTGAAAACTTTTACTGGTTGTTTATTAATGTACTACAGTACTTCTTTTCCTGAAAATGTTAGTCACAATTTCAATCTAATAAAATTATATCTTCACATCGCTCCCGCTTACTGATATGTCGCGTTGAAGATCTAACAACATCCCGTAGAGGGTCATGTTCAGGCGACCTTTACATTAACCAATCAGGTGAGAGCTTACGCATTTCTGTAAGTGATGATGTAATGATTTCGGAACACACTTGCTATGGTAAAAGACCGAGAGGTGTCAAATGAGCATCGAAAATGGCGGCGCCCATGACACCACGCCGTGTCTATCTACAAGACAACGTTTGTACAATTTGCGGATTTTGCTTTGAAATAAGAGAGACTTCCTCTTCTGGTGATATTGTCGTTAAAAAGTTTAACAACCTGAAACTAAAATTAACCAATAACAGGCTTCTAAATATTCAAATTATCACTGGACCAGACCAGGTGTCTGCATTAAATGTATTCATGTTGACCTCTGACTTGACCCTCTATGGGATGTTGTTAGATCTTCAACGCAACATTTCAGTAAATGGGAGTGATTGAAAATTTAATTTTAATTAGATTGTCACAATTTCAAGCCGTTATAGAATATGAATTATGTTTTAAAATAGCAGACTTTATTCAAACTGTTGATCTATGTAAGCTTATTAAAGCATATTGCTGTAAATATATTTATGTGATTGTGGTAAAGAGATGATCTGCACTAGGGTCTTTTCACTTGTTCATGTTGTCATAAATGTTGTTTTGTATCTGTAGGTGCATCTCCCTCCCCCTCTCGTGGGGCTCACCTGTCAACAGACTCCCCAAAGTCAAGTTCACCTGTGCCAGTAACCCCACACTCCAAGCCTCCCAGCTGATGTTAGCTGCCCTAGGAGTCACGACAGTTGTATTTGCTCAAGACTTCAGTCCCAAACTTTGACATGTGGTATTTATTACATAATGCCACAGCGTGTTCACTGGAGTTTCTTTTTCATTGAAAGAGTCGAGACAGACAGCACTTGTTTAATAGGGGCAGACCTGTCCGTAGTCAATTAACTCTGATAGGGCACTGGGTTTTACCTTGTCTTTAGAAGAAAGGGCTTGACAGTTGCTGCTTCTTTTTATAGTGAAAATGATCTTGGTGGTGTGTGAATTTGTGAGGGACTACTGTATATAAAACAAATCTAATTTGTGAATTCCCCTGGTAGTTTGTATTGAATGGGAAGTGAGAGTTATTATTTTCACTTGTTTGTATCATGAGTAAATAAGCAGAACAAAACCTATCATGAAGAAAATTAAGGATTACATATAAGAATTAATTTATAATTTGATTTTTAATATCAGAAAAATATTCTCATCTTTGAATGAAGATTTTGAAGTATAAAAAACGTTATTTTATCAACACCTGTGCTTGTTTTACCTGATTATATTATGTAATATTACGTTATTGAGATTTAATATTATTGTAATCAATTGTTATGAATTATGGACAGCTATATTTACCAGAGCAGTGCTGTTTCTATGTTACCAGTATACATACATATAGAAACTACTGGTGTTAATGCTTGCATCATGTGTTAGTATTCTTTAATAGTGCTCATGTTCCTAAATCAGGATATCAGATTTGTCTTTCTAATTAATAAACAGTCACATGTAGATAATGTTTCTAATCAATGACAACAGTTGTGTTCACGTAAATGGTTATAATCAGGATGTTGTGTGTTTTATGTTTTTACTTGGAACAGTGTTTTTGTTCAACATGCAAACCATAACAGTAAATGGTAACTCCAGACAATAAATAAAAGCTCTCAGATTTGCAGCTTGATATAACGATGTTACAAATACATGATTGTGATTTTGAGATTATTTCCTATTTGAGATGATTGTATATTTTTATGCATAAAGCTTCATTTTGAAAATGTACAATTACAAAATTAAAAACATTAAAGCTAACTGAACAACCAGTTATTTTGCTGTATGTGATATCATTTTAATGATACAATAGGCCCTATGGCTGTTAATGATGGGAGTCTATGATAGTCCATCACCCATAAAACAACAGAAAAATGTAATGTACTCTGTGAAGTATTCCACACTGTCTATTCTAAGATAAGGAAGTACATAAGTATGTACTGTAGGGTCTGAAAACATTGGAAACCTCATAAATAAAATGTGTTCCCTGTTAATTAATTACATTCAACCAAATGACGTGTATTGTTACATGGTAGTTCCCTTGTTATCAGACCCCCATCTGTACTAATGGAGGAGAGTCTCTAAGTTCACACTCCGTCAGTTGTCAGTCCATGTACCTGTCATACTGTATTGGGTGGTAGTTCCCTTGTTATTAGACCCCCATCTGTACTAATGGAGGAGAGTCTCTAAGTTCACACTCCGTCAGTTGTCAGTCCATGTACCTGTCATACTGTATTGGGTGGTAGAATGTTGTATACTAAAATAGGGTTTTGTGCCTCACCATTTGCGGAGTTGAAGCCCTTTGTTAATTTTTAACATAAAATGTGTCTGAAGAGGATTGACCGCAATACTTTTCTTTGTTTAAATATATAGAATGTATGTTTAAAATATAAATGGATGTTAGTTTTATTGAAAAAATAAGAACGAGGAAAATATCAATTTTATAGCTTATTGGTTTCCCAGCCAGAAACTTCAAAATAGGATTGTCAAACTCCATGTATTTTTACTTCATTATGCTCCAAAAAAGATTGAAGAATTAACATACATATATAATGTAAAGGTTTCACCAAATATCATCAGAACAAATGTATATAAAGGATTCACCAGAGATCTTTAATCTGAAGAATAAGGGCAGATTTGAGTTTCAAATACATGTATACCTTTTGTTTTGAAAAACAAATGGTGATATTATTTTTATCAATTGAATTTCAAACTAGTGACAAAAATAAATTGTGATTTAAACATCCAGCCTAAACTAATTTCTAACTTGTTGATATGCCTAGTATTTGTACACTTCTTGTATATCAAGGAAGTTTATACAAGTGTAATGGTGTACATAGACATGGCACAGATCCCCAAATCAGTCAGCATACATCTTACACATACCCTACTAAATGTATGTATATAGACTGTGGTGAGGATCTGTGCTACTCCTCTGTGTAATGGTGTACATGGACATGGCACAGATCCCCAAATCGGTCCGCATACATCTTACACATACCCTACTAAATGTATGTATACGGACTGTGGTGAGGATCTGTGCTACTCCTCTGTGTAATGGTGTACATAGACATGGCACAGATCCCCAAATCAGTCCGCATACATCTTACACATACCCTACTAAACGTATGTATACAGACTGTGGTGAGGATCTGTGCTACTCCTCTGTGTAATGGTGTACATGGACATGGCACAGATCCCCAAATCAGTCCGCATACATCTTACACATACCCTACTAAACGTATGTATACAGACTGTGGTGAGGATCTGTGCTACTCCTCTGTGTAATGGTGTGCTGTAAAAGAGATGAACAGATATATGCATTAGATTTCTTTGTGATAACCTTACAAATAAATTTGTATTCTAATGTAGTTTGTGAGATTTGTGTTGTAGTTCTCTTATTTTCATTTGAGGTTCTAGAAAGTTGTATATGTTGAAACCGGGTAACATCTGAATACTAATGTAGGGTGAGGATGTGGTCAAGTACTAATAGGGAAAGCTGATCGTGGAAGATGAGAACCACAATAGGGTCTTAACAATATTATAATTCTTTTCCATAACTCTCAGTCATCACTTCATTAGACAATTTTGCAGGTATATTGTTAACATATACAAAGCGTCTTGGACTTTTACATGGCCAAAACACCACATACAAACGGTGCGAAGAAATACCCATTGCTTATACAGAATAACCTCCATGCATTGCTACCGATTGTACCGCCATCGGGCAATTTCACAGAACAGATATACCCACGCTGTATTAAAGATATTTGAATGCTCACTAGGATTTGAGTTTTCAACCTTAAGAACGATGAACTGCTGCCCTTTCCACCTGGCAACGATAACTATGCAGCATGCAATTTCTATCCTATTGGTGTATAAGGGAATGACTTAAATCGGTATATGAAAACAGGTCGGTCCGGTGTGAGTAATTTAATAACCTAGCATATTCTGTACGGCACATTTATATATTTCTGAACAATACCACGAATCTGAATTGGTATCATTTTACTGCAAGCCTTATTGTGAAAAAATGCAATCTTTCTTCTGATTTGGTAACATTGGTTTTGAATCTTATGTTTCAAAACAATTTCTACAGCTTGGGGGATAGGTGACCGTCCAAATTTAAACTGCTTCAAAAATGTCTGGTACATGGTGTAGTTAATATACGTTTGTACTGAAGTCAGTGGGATGTTCTTCCTTCCAATTTCCCTCAAGGTCATATTAATATATACAGATATTGATCGTGGTAAAACCTAGTTAGACTATCATTACTTGGGTCTCTAATACTATAAAGTCATTGTTAATCGAATCATTATAACATCTGGTATGTATGGAACACAATGTTCAAATAATTATACCTATCTTTAATTATTTGTACCTAGAATCTATCTTTATTTATTTGAATATGTGTTAAGTTTGCGTTCAATAGGTATGAAGGTCATGATAACGTCTGCTACAAAAGTAATATAATCTGGTATATAGGGCATGATGGCATGGTATAGAAGTCATGAAATTTTAGTCTCCACGATATATGAATAATGTCATGGTAACTATAACATCCGGTATAAAGGTCATGATATCGTCGGATGTCGAGGTCATAAACATTTGGTATAGATGTGAGAACATCATGTCAATGTCGTTATATCATCTGGTATTATTTAAAAGGTCATGGCATCCGATATAAAGGTCAGGATAACGTCACATAAGGTCATGTTTAGTTATATCAGATGTCAAGGTAACATCGTATACAGGTCATGATAACGTAACATAAGGTCATGTTTAGTTATATCAGTTGTCAAGGGAAAATCGTATACAGGTCATGATAACGTCACATAAGGTCATGCTTAGTTATATCAGTTGTCAAGGTAACATCGTATAAAGGTCAGGATAACGTCACATAAGGTCATGTTTATTTATATCAGATGTCAAGGTAACATCGTATAAAGGTCATGATTACGTCACATAAGGTCATGTTTAGTTATATCAGATGTCAAGGTACCATCGTATACAGGTAAGGATAACGTCACATAAGGTCATGTTTAGTTATATCAGTTGTCAAGGTAGCATCGTATAAAGGTCATGATAACGTCACATAAGGTCATGTTTAGTTATATCAGATGTCGAGGTAACATCGTATACAGGTCATGATAACGTAACATAAGGTCATGTTTAGTTATATCAGTTGTCAAGGGAAAATCGTATACAGGTCATGATAACGTCACATAAGGTCATGTTTAGTTATATCAGTTGTCAAGGTAAAATCGTATACAGGTCATGATAACGTCACATAAGGCCATGTTTAGTTATATAAGATTTCAAGGTAACATCGCATAAAGGTCATGATAACGTCACATAAGGTCATGTTTAGTTATATCAGTTGTCAATGTAGCATCGTATAAAGGTCATGATAACGTCACATAAGGTCATGTTTAGTTATATCAGTTGTCAAGGTAACATCGTATAAAGGTCATGATTACGTTAGTTGTCGGTGCCATTGGCCGCTTTCGTTTATCGCGATTCAAACGTTTGAACCGGTTAGACCAGGGGGGTTCGTTTATGAAATAAGGTCGGACCTAGTAGACAGATACTGTTTTCAGGCGAGCCTTAACAATGCCTTACAAGGCCTTTATAAACTTTTGTAGGTCCGCCAGGATTTATACCGAAAAATGTTCAAATGCAACAGACAAAGCGGTTGTTCCCCATGAACGAACAGGCCCCTGTTAACATTTGGTATATATATATATATGCCAAGATAGCGCCAGATGTCAAGATCATAACGTTTGACAGCAATGCCATCTAGTATTGAGTCTTTGGTCAATAAATACTTAGTTCAATATATAGACACGATTCCAGGTTTTATGTAAAACGTCAAAATGTGTTCCAGCACAGGTATATATACATTTTACTTGTGCAGATCAATAACATGTCGACATGTGGCACTGTTAATTACGATATATACGGCTTCAACCGGCTCCATCCTCTTTACGCGTAATTGCACTTAATATACCTGTATTTTTATTCATTTGTGAATGTGATGGGACCAGTTACCACGAAAATGTGTGACCTTTTGTACTACTTGCATGTATGACCTTTTGTACTACTTGCATGTATCCCAAGTCAATATTTGCAAACTAATTGCAAACATATTTTTTTAAAGTTTAGATCACATAGGGCACAAAAGGTTAAAAGATATTGCCATCAAAAATTTACAAAACCGCTCGGCCACGGCGGTGAAGAGTACAAGTAAGCAAATTTCATAAACAACAACAGTTTTTCTTCAGAATTTAATGTCGACATAGCACTTTTAAAAAAGCTATAATACTGATACTATAAGCACTTTCGTGTAACAAAATGAAAAAAATAAAATAATACTGAACACTATGCTTGCGCTGTCTGTAGTTTATAATGCTCCGTCGTAACAATGTCTGTGGTTAAGCTAAAATGCTTCGTCGATTTGGCATTGAGAGAAAGGTCAACGTTTATATCTTTGTAATGTTCACTAGGTACGGAGTGGTCATATTTCTTTCTGTTCTCCGTTCCTGCTTTTGACATTGATAGTGAGTGTTTCACAATTTCTGTGATGTATTCTTGTTCAGTTTTCGACACTGAAACCTTGCAGTCATTTTTTGAGGCGCTGGAATTTCCAGATGATGTAATTAAATATCGCAATGTCTGATCTAATGAAAACAGGTGGTCATCATTGTCCTCTGGAATGTGTTTCCTGATGTAGTCAGCAATATTTGTGACGTAATCAGTGTTAGGACCAGCCTGACCACGAGTGTTGAAAATTTGCTCGGCCATAACATTCGTGTCAGCAGGCCCCATATATAGGTGACTGGAACTGGTTGCGGTGAAAACAAGTACATCTACAGGTAAGTCATTGGTGCCGCGAACATGGAACTTGGTAACGAACGCCTCGTATCCTCCAAGGACGGCTTCCCGGGTATACAGGTAGTCCAGTCCCTCCCGAATCTGGTCCACGCCCACCATCTGGAAGGCCACGCCCCACACACAACCCTGCAATGAAACAAACGGTTCAGAAATAAAGTATTTTGAATACATGTATATGTACATATTTTGCTGTCTATTCACTTTTCTTTGCGTTTACAGTCTGTTAATTATTATAACCGTACACATGCAGTGTCTGTTCTTCATGTGCTTTTTATGGATTTTTCTAGCAAAATATGATATCTTTTTGTATTTTACGGATAAAGAACCAAGACCCCAGCCAACAGATGTTTTTCATGGTTTTATCGACAAAGGTTAACGAATATTCGTTAAAAAAACCCGCGATAAATGCAAGACCGAATCTAGCTGCGATAACGTAGCTTAATTAATTCTGACGACGAGACATTTTTTATATATTGCGGCCGGGGCAGAGAAGGCTGGGTATTAATATTAGTACTAGACTAAATACAGCAGCATCACAAAAACCTGTGAGAATATATCTCCAACTAATTGGACTTTCAACGATTGGGCGCTGACCGCTTTAAGCATTGATAAGTGCATGCCATCTTACATACAGAATATCTGTACCTGGTTTTAAGGACACCCCTTCGAGCTGATCTTCTATATATAGAGCTAACTTCTATTTATTAGAGATAGAAACTTTTATTCTAACAACAGAAAGAATGTGATGTTTTTCAAGTGTTATCGTTAACAGAAGGTTCACTAAATCTTTATTTTTGTTTAAAACTATTTATATTATTCATTGTATTTTTTCAACGGAGGTTAAGGATTGTCTTAGGGAAATTAGCATGGCATATATTTCGCAACAGTTTGGTACCAGTATTATTCCAGAGTCGAAGTAAATGGAAACCTAGCAAACCAACTGGAAAAACACTCGGACTTTACCGTCACTCTTCAGAAAAGCACAGAAGAATGACGGAAAGTCCCGAGTTTCCATATTGTGCGTATGAAGTATTGATTGCAGCAAGAGGTAGGTCAGTATTTTGTTTACGTTCTATATATAGACAAACGAGCACGTGTGTGGAGGTCTGACGTACTAATGACTAGCACACCCACATTCATATGCACAATGCGTATTTACCTGATGTTGTTTAGCCAGTGTTGCGACTCTTCCGGGCTGAAACAAATAATAAAACTTCAATGAAATTTACTACACTTAGGCTACCAAATTGATATATGACTATATTTAATTCATACAATGACTAGTAATTAAAGTGGTTTTGATAAACCCACATTTCCCCTATCACTCACCGTTAAAAATGTAAACAGTTACTTAAGCTTATTTGCGTTCAAACAGCATAAGTTGCCGATTTATATGACTGATACTATGTAATATGCCATACAAATTCGTTCATATTAATTCTAACATTGTTTAATAAACGGCTAATTTCGATTCATATTTATAAACTGGCCAGAGTCAGTATATTGGGTATATGGTGAGTGATGTTTCTTACCTTTTCTAATGTACCTCTGTGTGTCGTGTTCCCCTGCCAAAATCTCCTCACAAAGCCATTAATGTGTCCTGTCAGTTTTCTTTGAAAATTAAAATTAGGATTCCACATCAGAGAGCCATAACCAAAAACCCAGACAGTCTTTTTCTTGTCTAAATGATCTAAACCTCCCAACAGTGTGTCCATCTTCATTCTGTGATAGTCCGATTGATTTGCGGTACTGCTGCAAAACGTATGGTACGGATCGACCAGCTGTACAATGATTTCATCATCGTTAGCAGGCCCTATGTATACGCGCATCAGCCAATCGGAGCACTCCAAACTGTTTACAATAATATGCAGTCATGCATGTGGTTTCAAAGGTCAGACCGCACGTATAGCAGTAGACATTATATAGCGCTTGTGGTGTACATACAAACATACAGAGTACGCGCTCAGATTGTTAGATGTAATACCGCAATCACTTGGTAATCCTTTCCCCCTTCCTGACCTGATTTCATCATCCAAACACAATTGAATCATTCATACAAATTTTCGCACATTGATTGAATGTCAAACCTAGTGTAGGCCTACATAAAGAAACCAACCTTACTGTATACATAGAGGCCGCCTCAAGGGATTGATATCTCGTTATGAAATATTGGATCTCTGATAATAAAGGATTGTAGTTAATTGGATACTTGTTATAAGTGACATAGTAATTTAAGAATATCTGATTATAATTGTGACAATGTAATTTAAGGATATTTGTTAATATGTAACAATGTAAATTGAGGATATCTGGTTATATTTAAGTTACATTTTAAATTAGGAATATCTTGTTATAATTAATTTACATTGTAATTTGTGGATATCTGGTTATAATTAAGTTTCATTGTAATTTGTGGATATCTTGTTATAATTAAGTTTCATTGTAATTTATTGATATCTGGATAAAAGTTATATTGTAATTTATCGATATGTAGTTAAAGAGGACAAATTTATTTACGGATATCTGGTTATAGCTATAATTAACGGATATCTGATTACAGATGACATTTAAAAAAAGGTATTTCTGGTTACATTGTAATTTATCGATATTTGGCTAAAGAAAATATTGTATTCATGTTTCTAGTTCAAACTGATATTGTAGTTAATCCAGTGACGAGTTAGGAAGAGCAGTTAGCTTATACTACATGCTTAGCTAATCACTAATGGTAATTACTGAATATATCTGATTAAAGATGGCAGTGCAATAATGATTAAGGAGGATATTGTAAGACGGGATATTTTGTTATAAAAGGACATTGTATTTAATGGATATCAAGTTAAAAAGGATACCCCAATTATTCACAATGAATGTGATTTCTTTGTTTTTTAATAGGACACTTAAGTTTTGTTTTTAATATACAGCGTATTTCTTATATAGTTGGGTTGCCGTTGATTTTCGGAAGTAATGGAATAATTTCAAACCCATTATTTGTAATCGAACCTGCTATTTAGGTGGCCCATTCCATCAGCAGGGAAAATGGATGTTAGTTGATGTGTATAAAGGTAAAAGCTGACAACCCTGGAATTAAAAAATAAAACCCGTCGTATACCACAAAGAATGGCTTTAAACTACAGGGATATTGCATCATGCTGTATGTAAGTTTATAATGCATTACAACGGGAAACGCAAGTCGATACTGCCTTACCTGAGGCCCAGGTCACCCGCACGCACTTAAATTAGCATCAATATGGTTGTTGCAATGTCTGGGCTATGACGTGGTGAATTTTACTGTTTTGTTTCGACATTTCTGAGAAAAAAAGATGCTTGAAAATAGCCAAGCTATCTATATTAAAACAAAATGTCCTATTTGAGGTACATGATTCAAACTACATTTGAGGGGAAGTCGTTTTGTTTAGAGATTAAAACACCCTTTTTGTATTCTCTCTCTGCCTCAGTCCGGAGAACTTCAGGATGAGTAACCTTTACAGACATCTATCTAAAGCTAACCTTTGATTCCGTCCAGGTCTCCTAGTTAACTTTTGACCTCAACATATCAAATTACAAAACCACAAGGATGGCTAGTCTTCACAACATAAATTGGAAAAGTAATAATTCTTAACATATTTGACCCATGGTTGACCATGCGAAAGTTACACTATATATTCAAATAACTTTGATAACCCTTTTTTCCCGGCTACCTTCTGGTCAAGTATCGTGACCATACGCCCTTTGCAACTTAGAAAGTCATTATACGAATACAAATACAATATCTTTGACCTCTGTGACCTTGAATGAAAGTAATGACATTTGTTTCAGCAACCAGATAGAACTTCATTCAAACTTTATAAGTCAGCATTGACTTGAAATGTCATTAACATACCGAATTAAGTTCAATGTCCTGTAGTTGAACCATTTTTAAAGCCAATGTTAACGCTTATGGTTCTTAAGGCTCTACGATACAATTTAAACGGAAGAGCCGACGGATGGCAAGAGATCGTATGAACATTCGGCTCATTGTTGACATAAACATATTGAAAATTAGGGAGAAGTCTTTCAGGAATATCTAGTTCTATTAATGCATTTAGATATACAGGAAACATGAATCAGCCTATTTCTTCTAACTCGTCGTAAGAGACATCCAAATTGATGGATAGTGTCAAGGACTACTCAAATATTTGATATCTGGCTGTTAAGGACACATACATTAATTGAGCATGTTATGAGGTAAATCACAATAGTATCTGGCCATATGGGATATAAAAAACTAAACCAATGTATTTCTGGCTATAGACAATGATATCATATAATTAAAGAATATCTGACCATGAGGGTCATCGTAATCGATTGATATCTGGCTACAGAGAAAATCTTTTACAACGAGTATCTGTTAAGAAATCATACTCGAAGGATACCTGGCTTATGAGAAAACCATAATCAAAGGATACTTTGCTTACAAGAAACCCATAATCAATTGATATCTAGCTGTAGGGAAACCCATAATCAATTGATATCTAACTGTAGGGAAACCCATGATCAATTGATATCTAACTGAAGGGAAACCCATAATCAATTGATATATAACTGTAGGGAAACCCGTAGTCAATTGGTATCTAACTGTAGGGAAACCCATAATCAATTGGTATCTTACTGTAGGGAAACCCATAATCAATTGATATCTAGCTGTAGGGAAACCCACAATCAATTGATATCTAACTGTAGGGAAACCCATCATCAATTGATATCTAACTGTAGGGAAACCCGTAGTCAATTGATATCTAACTGTAGGGAAACCCGTAATCAATTGATATCTAACTGTAGGGAAACCCGTAATCAATTGATATCTAGCTGTAGGGAAACCCACAATCAATTGATATCTAACTGTAGGGAAACCCATAATCGATTGATATATAACTGTAAGGAAACCCATCATCAATTGATATCTAACTGTAGGGAAACCCATAATCAATTGATATATAACTGTAGGGAAACCCGTAGTCAATTGATATCTAGCTGTAGGGAAACCCATAATCAATTGATATCGAGCTGTAGGGAAACCCATAATCAATTGATATCTAGCTGTAGGGAAACCCACAATCAATTGATATCTAACTGTAGGGAAACCCATGATCAATTGATATCTAACTGAAGGGAAACCCATAATCAATTGATATATAACTGTAGGGAAACCCGTAGTCAATTGATATCTAGCTGTAGGGAAACCCATAATTAATTGATATCTAACTGCAGGGAAACCCATAATCAATTGATATCTAACTGTTGATATCTAACTGTAGGGAAACCCATAAGCAATTGGCATCTAACTGTAGGGAAACCCATAATCGATTGATATATAACTGTAAGGAAACCCATCATCAATTGATATCTAACTGTAGGGAAACCCGTAATCAATTGATATCTAGCTGTAGGGAAACCCATAATTAATTGATATCTAACTGCAGGGAAACCCATAATCAATTGATATCTAACTGTTGATATCTAACTGTAGGGAAACCCATAAGCAATTGA
Organism: Mizuhopecten yessoensis; assembly: GCF_002113885.1. Classification (NCBI taxonomy): domain Eukaryota; kingdom Metazoa; phylum Mollusca; class Bivalvia; order Pectinida; family Pectinidae; genus Mizuhopecten; species Mizuhopecten yessoensis. Next base: position 332,026 of record NW_018405584.1, read on the forward strand.
TATATAACTGAAGGGAAACCCATAATCAATTGATATCTAACTGTAGGGAAACCCGTAATCAATTGATATCTAGCTGTAGGGAAACCCGTAGTCAATTGATATCTAACTGTAGGGAAACCCGTAATCAATTGATATCTAGCTGTAGGGAAACCCGTAGTCAATTGATATCTAACTGTAGGGAAACCCGTAATCAATTGATATCTAACTGTAGGGAAACCCATAAGCAATTGATATATAACTGAAGGGAAACCCATAATCAATTGATATCTAACTGTTGATATCTAACTGTAGGGAAACCCATAATCAATTGATATCTAACTGTAGGGAAACCCGTAATCAATTGATATCTAACTGTAGGGAAACCCATAAGCAATTGATATATAACTGAAGGGAAACCCATAATCAATTGATATCTAACTGTAGGGAAACCCATGATCAATTGATATCTAACTGAAGGGAAACCCATAATCAATTGATATATAACTGTAGGGAAACCCGTAGTCAATTGGTATCTAACTGTAGGGAAACCCATAATCAATTGATATCTTACTGTTGATATCTAACTGTAGGGAAACTCATAATCAATTGGTATCTAACTGTAGGGAAACCCATAATCAATTGATATCTAACTGT
>NW_018405584.1:333037-345097 GCF_002113885.1 Mizuhopecten yessoensis
CTGTAGGGAAACCCGTAATCAATTGATATCTAGCTGTAGGGAAACCCATAATCAATTGATATCTAGCTATAGGGAAAGTAGTAATAAATGGATATCTTGCTTACGAAAAAACCATGATGGATAACTGGTTATAGAGAAATTATGGTAGTAATAATAATAATAATAATATACAACATTTAAATAGCGCCCTATATAATTTGTAAAATTACTCTAAGGCGCTTTACAACATATGGATAATAGTAATGGTTATAATTGTGGGAAAAAAAAGACTTACGATCACTTTTATTCATTTAAGCAAGCAATGTGCACATAATTGAACAAATAAAAGGGTGGTATTTACATAACGTCTTTGCAAAGATTCTAAATGCAGACGTGAAGAGGTGAGTTCTGATGTCCCTCTTGAACTTGGCCAGGGTATTGGACTTTCTAATTGCAGATGGTAAGCTTTTCCACAACGTAGACGAAACCCTCCCAAAGCATCTTTTTCCGTAGGTCACAGTACGAGATTTTGGAACACACAAAGATTCTGACTCCGACCGCAGTAATCGTGACGGCTGATACAGGGTAACAAGCTCCTGTATGTACTGATGAGCTGTTCCATTCAGTGCCTTGTATGTGTACACCAGAATTTTGTACTGCGACCTGTATCGTACAGGTAACCAGTGCAACGAATAGAGCACAGGTGAGATGTGCTCTCTCTTTCGAGTACGAGTAACTTGCCGTGCTGCAGTGTTCTGGACCTACTGCAGACGACTAGTTAGTTTGTCAGATATCCCACAGAGCAGGGCGTTACCATAATCCAACCGAGAGGTAACAAGTGAATGCACCAAAATCTTGCATGCATCTGCAGTTAAAAACTGCCGAATACAGCCGATGATCCTGATCTAGTAGTAACAGGATTTGGCAATAGCGTTCACTTGTTTCCCCATGTTCAGTAAACTATCAAAGTATACCCCTAGGGTTTTAACAGCTGGAACAGTCTCAATAGTTCTGGCACCGACCTTGAGCTGGAGAACCCATTTGATATAGCGCCCTTTCTAGCTAGACCAAGCCACTCTAAAGCGTTTTACAGTACACAGGTATACAATTTATACAACAATACAATTTTGAGGAATTCGCAGGAACTGCCATATCAGGGATAACTATTAGTCCTATGGCACCTGGCTGATTTATCCCTATGTGTGTATGCATGCGTGTGTGCTGGAGATGTATTGTGCCATGTTTGTAGTGGGACCTTGCTTCCAACGGTATCATTTATAGTGCAACCTCACTTGAATGCTACAGCACAGATACTGCAACATCCATCCGAGACCAATTTATACTCCACCTGGGTTGTTGGAGTTGTGTGTAACTCAGACTTACACAGACACTGGATACTTCGTGGATATCATTGGATTGCTGTCAAACTTTATACAGAATATGCAGTCGAATACCAAGGGAAACAGATCGATACATCGATACGAAGAAGACCAGTGTTTAAGGGGCTATGTCAACCAAGATGCAACAACTTTGTTATGGGAACAGAAAGTTGAGGATGACAGCAACTTAACTTACCTTTGCAATGCTGTAAATAAGACTGAAGGACACCAAGCTCATGACTGCCATTATGCCAAGGAGCAATACTCATGATTGTTTAGAGAAACAAGAACATTTAGCTGGAGACTTAACTACAGCTTTGTTCACTGCAACGGCAAACAGGTTGTAATGTATGACGCAGTAAAGGTGTTATAGTAAATCAAGTACAAGCTACAAGTCTTCTTCAATATCTTATCTTAATACTTTCTACAAAGCGGGCAGAGCGAATCTCCAACCTGTATCTGTAGCGGCTGATCAACCAACAAGATAAGCAAAATCTCGCTACACCGTTTTCATGCCAGGGGCTGGGAAATTCATACCGAGGATTTTAAAATTAGGTAAAACCCAAGATTTGCCGAGAGTTTTCCCGAATTTGACAATTTGGTGGGTGGAATTTTTGTTATTCTGCATCCCTATGCATGAAAGAGTTGCTTTTCTTCTGTCATTCCGTTAGCCAGAATCGTTTGACTGGTTACCCGAGGTTTTTAGACAAAAATAAGCAGTCTGGTGAGATTTAGCATACCTCATTTCAATAAACTTTGTACAAAAAAATCTCATCTTCCTTTTGTGCACGGCTAATACATTATGCTAGCATCTTGTCTGGATGCAAATAGGCTTATAACAAGGGCAATATCGATGGAGACACGATCAGTATCTTCGAAGCTTAGCCGATATACTCGAGAAGGAGAGCCAAACAAACAACGGTTTCTAAGAAAACGGGGATCCAGTTTGTAAGTGCAGGAGAAAAAAATACAGACCATCATCACATCAAATCAGCAGCCTGCTAAATGGATAATCATGGCAGACAACAGTAGACCTTGGCAAGCAGATTGCGTTCCTAATTGTTGTCCACACATCATTGCGACCAGATGTGGTACTATGGTCAGCCGAAGACAAGAAAATCATTATGAAAGAACTGACTGTGCCTTGGGAAGATGCGATGAGGCCCATGAGAGAAAAAAGCGAATCGGGAGCTTAAGGAGACCTGCCAGTCACAAGAATGGAAGACCTGCCTATTCCCGATAGAAGTGGTTTGACGTGTATTCCCAGTCTATAGTCTGTGGTGGAAGACGTTCCACGCACTGGGGGTACGCGGCAAAGACCGACAGAAGGCAGTCAGGGTCTTGGGGGAGCAAGCCGAGAGAGTATCATGCTTGATATAGCACCAACGAGAGAACACGGAGTGGGGTCGCACAATGACACACAGTGAGCACATCACCACTGTGGACCCGCCAACTGTAGGATGTCATGGTTTTGAAAGGTCGAAATGTCCAGCTACGGTTGGTGACCATCTGAAGACGTCGACTACCTACACTCTCACACCAGACACAGGGACAGACACCATATGCAACATTTCCGGTATGCAGCAACGGAGTCCACCAAGGGCCGACAACACCAGATGTCAGACGAGAGATTTAGCCTTAGCAGATGAGTTATCTTGTCCTCAAAAGTGCCTCGTTGAATTGTCCAAAAAGAAGTCTTGGGTATGCGCAAAGAATAAGGGTAGATCAGGTAACCGGAAACAAACAACATTTTTATTTGGCCTGAAGTTAGTCTATACCGGAGTCTCAACGATATATATTAGTACTTTTACAGTATCTACCTATCTCTCCTCTTCAAGCTCGTCAACACTTACTCATCTCCTTACTGGTACCACTGTCTTTACCAAGTATCATTCCCAGTTGTGCGAGACTGTCCTCCTGCTCCTCCGGGCTTGATTTGTTTAACGTCCTATTAACAGCTAAGGTCATTTAAGGACGGCCTCCCCTGTGTGCAAGATGCATGCGTGTAGTGTATGTGTGTGTATTTTGGGAGGCTGCGATATGTTCGTGTTTGTCTCCTTGTGATAGTGCGGAACTGATGCCGACTTTATAGTGCTACCTCACTGAGACATACTGCCGAAGACACCCAGCAGGACGCCACGGGCCCTAATTGGAGAGTTGCTGATTTGAATTAAGGACATGTATTTTTCTTTTCATTTTCAGACTGATCGCATTTACTTGATATTGATATTTCGTTTTCGCTTACTGCAATTTCTTCATGTTGCAACGGCTCATCAGAGACGAATGTTATCAACAAAGTCCATTATCGAGTTAATGGTCTATCTTGTACACGTGTTCCCTTATCTCATACACCAGACAACTACCATTAAGAAGAGAAGAGGCGAACCCATCTTATCTCTCTCCGGATTTCACTGAGAATCGTTCAGACAATTGGTTATTATTTAGCACTGCTTATTTTTAGTCATATTAACAATTTCTTTTAAATTTCCATCAGGTGGTTATCGTTAAATGGAAAATGAACCTTCATGCATTCTTTGTTGACGCTGTCGGCTATCAAAGCGGCAAAGTTGAGTGGGTTCCCTCCAAGTTTGCTATCAGATGCTTTTGTTATTCTTTGACATAAAATTTTCAGGAACACTTTGCTTGGTACATATAAAAACGATATTCCTCTCCAGTTGTTTCAAGTCTCTTTCAGTCTCCTTCTAAGGAACTGTCGCTATCATCGCCTCCTCTGTCACTGGAAAAAATAATATAGTTTAGGTTTTTTGTTTCACTCTTATATCGCCAATGCCGCCTGCCTTTCTATATCTCTGTTTTAATCTTCTATGTGATGGTTCTAATACATTAAATCCCGGGGTCATGTCATCTGTTCTGCTAATCTTTCTAATTTGTCTCTGATGTTAGTGTTCCATTATTCTTGTCCAACAGTAGCATACAGAGCTGTTTTGCAATTATGTATACTGTCCTCTTCACATCTATTTGTTGCTTCGTCAGAAAGTTCCTCTACATTAACTTCGTTGATCGCCCTAACTTTACTATCAACGTACGGTCATGTGGTGCCGAATATTTTTATAAAGTACTAACATTACATTGATGTTCATCTTGCTCTTAATCGCCTTCAATTTCTCTCTGTTGGAAAAGGTTTTGTCTGATATTCACTCTTTTTGTTTCTTGTTTTCTTTCTTAAAATTTCCCTTTTTATCTTTCATTTCGCAAAACTTTATTTCCTCATTAAACTGTCATTGAACAGTTATTTGATGTTATTTTGAACATTGTATCCCTACTGTTTGTGGTGATTTTTCTAAAAATTATTGCCGTGTTTTAATCTTAACTCTGGCTTCCACAAGATAGCAGACGATATTTTCAATACTCTGCACAGCGTCCAACCTTGTTGGTATATCGAGCATCTCAATTTACTGCTCATTGTCATCTGGTCGATCTTGTTCTTGTCCCTGTAGTTTACTTATTATAATGTTAACTTGTTTATTTCGTTTGGGTCGGATAAGAGTCCTCGGATGACGGTCGTTGAGGGAGCAAATGTCTGTCAGTTTTCAGTATTTCCGTTTGCACCACATCATTCACTTGCCTCCATAGTTTTCTTCTTTCCGTTGTTATCCATTTCCACACTACATACAGGTCGTTAGAATCAGGATGGTATCTTGTACTGGTGTCTTAGTGGGACACTTTGCGGTTTAACGTGGAATTCGGTCATTTTGTTGCGTCGCACTGTATCATACTTTTGAGCAGAGCAGAATCGAGGTGTTAGTATCGTCTCTAGATTATAAGACTCTTTCATGCCCGGGGTTGTAGGATAGAGAAATTCCACAGAGGGGTTGTCAAATTGGGTAAAATCAAGGGGTTTTGCACCTGTTTGAAAACCTCGAGAGTGAAACTTTCCTATTCTAGGCAGCAGGTACATTTCATGAAACTTCACACAATTAGCCCATGGCCAGATGAAGGTCGATGTCAAATGTTCTGTCGATGCAGAATCTTTATATGATGACGGGAACATTGGCTTGTTCATGCATTTCCGACTAAAATTTCCAACCAATTTTTATTAAACTTCAATTAATTATTCCTGATGTCTATCGCTCTATAACAGTTGAAAGTCGAATGTTAAATTCAAGGTCACAAATTCTTACCTATTGAGGGGATAAAGTTTACCTTAATATTACACAACGGACTCCATAAAGCCTAAACTGCACAAACACACGAAGGTCAATATCCATCAATATTTCATAAGATTTTGTAGATATGTACTGCATACCATAACAAGAGGCCCAGAGGGCCTGTATCACCTGGATATTTGAGTAATCATTGGGAAATATTCTTAATAATTATTTCCATATATTGAGTCTCCTTGGCTTAAGAATGTTCCAGACTAAATAAAACGTTAAACTACTCTATCCCAGCATGATACTGGTCAAATATCATCACACAGGGACTCTTGGTATTGAGGAAGAAGTTCTTTAAAGATATTTACCTATTTGACCACTGTGACGATGAAAATAGGTCAATGTATTTGGGGAATTATTTTAGCACTGTCCCAGGTACCTACTGGCCAAGTATCAGTACTCTGGGCCTCCTGGTTATTCTAAAGAAATTGTCAATATGTTTTACATATTTGACCCCTGTGACCTTGAAAGTAGGTCAATGTCATTTATTTACGGAAAGTTTATAACAAACTGCTACTGGCCAAATATCATTGCTCTTGGCCTCTTGGTTATTCAAAAGATGTTTAAAGGTTTATAAATCATTTGACCCTTGTGGTCTTTAAAGTAGGTCAAGGTAATTTATTTGAGGAACCTTTATAGCACTTCATGCAAGGTACCTACTAGCAAAGTATCATTACTCTAGGCCACCTGGTTATTCAGAAGATGTTTAAATGTTTTCAACACATTTGACCCTTGTGTTCTTTGAAGTAGGTCAAGGTAATATATTTGAGGAAACTTTATAGCACTTCATGCCAGTTACCTACTGGCCAAGTATTATTACACTGGGCCTCCTGGTTATTCAGAAGAAGTTGTTTGAAGGGTTTTACATATTTGACCCCTGTGACCTTGAAAGAACGTCAAGGTTATTTATTTGGGGAAACACTCGATCCCAGGTACCTACTGGCCAAATATCATGGGCCTATGTCTTCCAGTTCTTAAGAAGAAGTTGTTCAAACAAAACGTTGACGGACGACAGACAACACACCATACCATAAGCTCAACTGGCACTTTGTGTCAGGTGAGCTAAAAACGACTCCTACAGTGATGTTGTTGGGGCTATTATGTATGATTTGTGTTACCCTTGCTACTGTACATACCTTTATGTCGAGACGTGATAATATTTTGAAATAAATGTAACACATGATTTTTCAATAGAAGATAATCAACAAAGTAAGCATATTCATCTAAATAATTTTTACGGCGGCATCTTATGATACACACGAAAGAGAAAATAGAGTACCACAACTGATACTATACCTGCTGTACACTTATAGTGCGTTTTATAGAGTAAAGGCTCTCGCCAAATTTTAAAAGTCTACCGTAAACAATATCTAACATGGGATTTGAGAATCAGATTTCTTATATGGATAAATTCCGGAAGCATAATTGATCATTGAAATTATAAAAGTTTTATGGCTAAAAAAGAAACACGAATGCAAAAGAAAAACAAACATATTTATTTCAAGTTGTGTATTATTCATTGTTTCTTAATACCATGCACACACATACAGACACATATTTTCTCAAGGAAAAAGTAGCACTGGCTTTATAGTCTTGTAATCACATTCAGATTTGATAAAATGTACAATTACTGTAATTTCTTTTGTATTGTAGTATATACAATTTTGGATTTGAAATACCGGTGTATCAACCTTTATACACTTTTACATATAGACCACATGTCCAGAAGGCACGGTAGTCTAGTGGTAGGATGCCAGGCTCGTGACCGAAGGGTTGCGGGTTCGAGTCAGGGCACAGCACTGTGTTGTTTCTTTGAACAAGATACTTTACTCCACTTGTTCCAGTCTACTCAGCTGTAAATGAGTGTGTGGTTGGGCAGTGCTGGAATTGTTGAATCCTAGCTGTGAGCGCCAAAATGGCAGCACTGGCTGTATGCTCCCCATGGAGTTAAGAAAGGTATTGGCTTATTGCAAAGGCCCAATAACCATGGATAATAATTTGTGAACAGCTTTTGAGACAACCTACAGCCTAGATTGTGATAAAACAGTATATAAAAACCTCAACTTATATAATTATAGTCTATAATGATGAACTGTCAGTAAACACCACCTGTCTACAAAGACCACAGGTCTATCAACACCATTTTCCCCTCCTGTAGGTGGCCTTAATGAACAGGTTTGACTGTTATGCCTATACTTCCAAACAATTAACAGATAGTATAGCTCTCTGCCAATCAAAGTAAGATTTGAGTTATTTCACAATGAAATATCATCTCATGGGGACACATCATCATTATATACATCAATATTTAGATTTGTTATCAGTTCCCCCCTGTAATGACTAATAATGTCTTACTAAAAGCATTGAATTTTATATGAGAATGAACTCATTTGATTGTATTTGTAAATCGTAATAAGCCATCAAACATTGGATAGTCTCCAAGAGAAAACATAAACTTTCACACTTAACAATGAAAACTATCACTTTTGATGATTTTTTTTCCTGTTGGTAATGATAAATTACATGTAGTGTAAAATCCTTAATATTTCAATTGGAGTTCTGTTTGTAATCCAAGTCTTAGCCGGAGAAATAATCATCAGAAATTGTCCTTCATATTGAAGCTGTCAGAGTTTCGTGCAACAATCACTTATGACGAAATTAATCTGTTGATAATGAAAATATAGCGTAAAAATATTTAATATTTCTGTTGGAGGTTTGTCTGTAATTTACGGATAGTTGTGGATTTCTGATCTAAGTCTTAGCCAGCAAAAATGTTCATCAGAGTGTGTGCTTCATATTGAAGCTGTCGGATTTTAGTGCAGCCAAACGAAGATGACACAGAATCTTTCATGAAAGATAAAACACCCAAGTCAATGTTAGGACAGCTGGGTAATTAATACATGTACCTAGATCCTACGTCGTCACGTAAGCCGTGTCCATCTTTGGCTGATAGCATACAATCGTTTGGAATCTGCCAGATCTTTCTCACGCAGGTAGGGGATTTCCTGTTCTCCCAGATCACTTGAAACAAATAACAAGACATAAGTTTACCATAAACATGGATAACACAAGTGTGTAAATCAAATTTGGTGTATGCGTTAACTTTATTTTTCACATTTTTGCTTCAAATAACTCAGGATGAGTTTAGTCTATACTGACCGTTTTCAAAACTAATAACAGGCTTTTGCTGAAGACCATGAAATCGTGTATTTGAATCAATCATTTCAAGTTAAATGTTAGCTGAAAGATTATTCAATTGAACAATAAAAATAAGGGTAAGATTCAGATGAAACTTGGCCAATATATTTATATAATACAATGGCAAAGACTAAGCTTAATCTGTGTGTAATTTAGTGGCACAATGCAATCTAATCGGTCGACGGTTTCTGCACAATAACTTGGTCAAATAAGACAAGATTCTGATTGCAAATAATTAATGAGAAATCAGATATATCTTTGGTTTTAATTATGTAAGATGAATTGATATTAAATTGGAAAATTCTTGATTTGAAACATGGACAAAGGGAAGCAATTCCGTTGCAAATCCTATTGTTTCAACCGTAATAAAGGATATATTTATAGATCTATTCCTTTCAGCCTCAGTTGATCAAGTACAGCATGCTTTCTCCTTTCACCAAATGCTAGGAACAGTTCTCAACTTTACTGAGGAACAGTACAAATATTCTTTCTTCTTCTCACATTTCCATATTTTTTTTTAATTTAGATAAAATAATGCATCATAAGGATTTTAAATTTATCAGTTTGGCATGGTACAGACATACCTTGTTCCATCCTGCATTACTCTTGTTAACCTGAATTATTCAATATGACTCAAAACAATGTTACAGTTTCAAAATTCATACAAATACTTACATGAAGATTTTGCCATTGACTTTTTCAATGCTGGGTTCTACGGCAGCATAAATTACAGTCTGGGCACCCTGCTCTGGCGATTTTTTGACTAGCCATGCCCAAGGGCCGATGACAAACCAGGACAAGTAGGATTTCTGAAATCCTGTGTGTCTGCTGATACCAGTTTCTACGATTCCTGGGTACACCAGGTTGGCAGTCACTCCAGTGCCTGTTCATAATAATACAATCATTTGAAGAGGTTGATACACATACAGTAAAACCTTGTTATACTGCCAACATTTTCACAGAGACATTTTGGCATTATAAAGGGGTTTGACAATAAATTGAGGGAATTTCATAAAGGAATTCTAAAAAATATGAGGACCTTTTAGTGGGTCAAACTTTTGCCCTTCACCCATGAAATCAGTTTTCGACCAGTGTTAATTTTGTCTTTACATTTAGTTGTATGTTTTTTATGCTGTTTACTAATGTTTGCTGTGATGATAAATTCACTCGTGTTATGGAGGACGAAAAAGGCGAAAATTAAACTGCAGCAGGAATGTGCCTGTACCCAGTAATTTGGTAGTGATGGAGGTGGTAAATGAGACAAGGAGCATTACACTGAGGTTCTACTGTATTTATAAACACAGAATCATTAGGAGGAAAAAGTACACACTTTTCTGATCAGCTTGTAAAAACGACATAGAAGGTGGGCAATTGAAAGTCCAGCAGAACTGGATACTGGTAAGGTTATTTGAAACTCCAGCAAAACTGAATAATAATCAAAACATGAATGTGAGGAGCACTGAGTTTAATAACAGCACTTTCCAATCTTACGTGTATCAGTCTTACCTTCAAGTCTTTCAGCTATTTCCTTGGTACTTAGGACCAATGCAAGCTTGCTCTGTTTGTATGCTTCAGTTTTATTGTAACTATTGTCCGAATTTAAGTCTTCGAAATTGATATCTGAGGTTTTATAACTTAAACTTGTAAGATTGATTATCCGACTAGGAGCACTTTTTTTTAATTTGTCCAGCAGAAGTTGTGTTAGGAGGAAACTTCCTGCAACAAAAACAAAATCACGAGTACCAGGCATGTGAACAATAATAAAGCATCACTTTATTTTTTTCATAAAAAATATGCAAATTGATTCAGGATCAGGTATACCAACACTGTCCCATTGTATCTTTTTTTCTTTTTTTTCTAGCTAATTTAAAAATAAAAAATGTACCCAGCCTTTTGCCACACAAAAAATAACAATGCAACAATTAAAGTTTCAGTATACTGACCGAAGTGATGGACTCCCATGTGTAGCTCTATACTTACCAAAGTGATTAACTCCCATGTGTAGCTCTGTACTTACCGAAGTGATTAACTCCCATGTGTAGCTCTATACTTACCAAAGTGATTAACTCCTATGTGTAGCTCTATACTTACCGAAGTGATTAACTCCCATGTGTTGCTCTATACTTACCAAAGTGATTGACTCCCATGTGTAGCCCTATACTTACCAAAGTGATTGACTCCCATGTGTAGCCCATGTGTAGCTCTGTACTTACCGAAGTGATTACCTCCCATGTGTAGCTCTATACTTACCAAAGTGATTCACTCCCATGTGTAGCTCTGTACTTCCCGAAGTGATTAACTCCCATGTGTAGCTCTATACTTACCAAAGTGATTGACTCCCATGTGTTGCTCTATACTTACCGAAGTGATTGACTACCATGTGTAGCTCTATACTTACCGAAGTGATTGACTTCCATGTGTAGCTCTATACTGACCGAAGTGATGGACTCCCATGTGTAGCTCTAAACTTACCAAAGTGATTAACTCCCATGTGTAGCTCTATACTTACCGAAGTGTTTGACTCCCATGTGTAGCCCTATACTGACCGAAGTGATTGACTCCCATGTGTAGCTCTGACTCCCATGTGTAGCTCTATAATTACCGAAGTGATTGACTCCCATGTGTAGCTATATACTCACCGAAGTGATTGACTCCCATGTGTAGCTCTATACTCACCGAAGTGTTTGACTCCCATGTGTAGCTCTATACTTACCGAAGTGATTGACACCCATATGTAGCCAATACTTACCGAAGTGATTGACTCCCATGTGTAGCTCTATACTTACCGAAGTGTTTGACTCCCATGTGTAGCTCTATACTGACCGAAGTGATTGACTCCCATGTGTTGCTCTATACTTACTGAAGTGATTGACTACCATGTGTAGATCTATACTGACCGAAGTGATTGACTACCATGTGTAGCCCTATACTTACCGAAGTGATTGACTCCCATGTGTAGCTCTATACTTACCGAAGTGATCGACTCCCATGTGTATCTCTATACTTACCAAAGTGATTGACTCCCATGTGTAGCTCTATACTGACCGAAGTGATTGCCTCCCATGTGTTGCTCTATACTTACTGAAGTGATTGACTCCCATGTGTAGCTCTATACTTACCGAAGTGATCGACTCCCATGTGTAGCCCTATACTTATCGAAGTGATTGACTCCCATGTGTAGCCCTATACTTACCGAAGTGATTGACTCCCATGTGTAGCCCTATACTTACCGAAGTGATTGACACCCATATGTAGCCCATACTTACCGAAGTGATTGACTCCCATGTGTAGCTCTATACTTACCGAAGTGATTGACTCCCATGTGTAGC
>NW_018405584.1:345197-364362 GCF_002113885.1 Mizuhopecten yessoensis
TGTGTAGCTCTATACCCTCTGCTGTCACTGCGTGTTTACACATCATTATTCCAGCACTGTTGATCAGTACATGTATATGATTTTCTACAAAATGTTATACAAAACAAAATTTTCGCTTTAAAATCTCAAACTTTTAATAGCCTATAAATAAGATTGCAGGATATAACAATACAGCAGTTCCATGCTTAATAACTTGGGAGTAAGAGTTATCTTCCCATGGGCAAGTCCAGATATTTGTTCTGTTTTTCAATAATAGTGTACAATTGTGTAGCTCTATACCCTCTGCTGTCACTGCGTGTTTACACATCATTATTCCAGCACTGTTGATCAGTACATGTATATGATTTTCTACAAAATGTTATACAAAACAAAATTTTCGCTTTAAAATCTCAAACTTTTAATAGCCTATAAATAAGATTGCAGGATATAACAATACAGCAGTTCCATGCTTAATAACTTGGGAGTAAGAGTTATCTTCCCATGGGCAAGTCCAGATATTTGTTCTGTTTTTCAATAATAGTGTACAATTGTGTAGCTCTATACCCTCTGCTGTCACTGCGTGTTTACACATCATTATTCCAGCACTGTTGATCAGTACATGTATATGATTTTCTACAAAATGTTATACAAAACAAAATTTTCGCTTTAAAATCTCAAACTTTTAATAGCCTATAAATAAGATTGCAGGATATAACAATACAGCAGTTCCATGCTTAATAACTTGGGAGTAAGAGTTATCTTCCCATGGGCAAGTCCAGATATTTGTTCTGTTTTTCAATAATAGTGTACAATTGTCGGTGTATGGGGAATGACATCCTCCATACTCCAGTGGTTATGCTCACTTATGCTCCAGCACCCTGGAATATGTCATAGCAAGTTTAAGGCACGTGGCCAGCTATTTGATTGATAACAGGTAATAGAACCTGACCAAGTTTTCAGTGTATTTTACTGACAGGCGAAATAAGATTTTTCTCTAATTTTGAATCATACAGGATTTTCATTTGAATTCACATTTAGGTTATAACCACTTTATAGCCAATCCCCAATAGGGATTCTTCAAATCGTACCAAAATACAGTACCTTTCTTCATTTCCTCTGCAAATCGACGAATGGACTGCATCGCGCTGAGATCCAGGTACTTGCAAGAAACACTTGGATTGTAGGTTTCTGTGACAATTTTGTCTTTAGCTCTTTCGCATGCTCCCATATCCCGGCATGCCATTATCACACGGGCACCTGTCAACAGTAGATTATTGTGTCATAAGATTCAGATGTAAATTTATTACCTGTATCATGGTACGGTGCCTTAGGGTTAATTGTTTTGAGGCATCGCTATATGTTATCAAAATGATGAAATATAAGAACTAATTGTCAGGGGTTGAATCTAATTATTTTATCAACTACAAAAGTTTTGCTTGCGAAAAAAGACACTCACTTGCCTAATTTTATGTACTTTTTGTCAAATATAACATGAACGAAGAAATGAAGGCCTGAACAAATGAAAGTGAGAACAGAGAGAGTGAAAGACAAACAAACAGAGGTAAATATAATGTATGGGATTGTTAGGGTATTAGACCAAACTTGATAGCCCTTCGCTACAGCAAGACTATGTCAAATATCATGACCATGGACTTTCTAGTTTTTAACCCTTTCACCCCTATGTAACTTAAGTACACTCTACAATGCATTGATCTGGATGAGTCCATTATGGTCTACAGTGGTGAAAGGGTTAAGGTGTTTGATTTTTTTTTATTGAAAAACAGACACTGTGCCATGTGAATAAAAATAACCAAGCAATTTTGTCAAATGCAAGTTATTTTTTTATATACAAATATAAAAAGTAACGCAACTTCTCGTTGCAAAATAGGTAAATCATGACTATTTATATCACTTTTTTCATCCTATTGACTGCAACATTACGATATCGTTAGGTACAAGTGTAGGATGTAGTATAAAGATAGTTAAAGTAGAATTTACATACTGATCATTTCTACGGCACAACAAAATCTTCTCTAATTTTTCCAACACGCTGATATATATAACAATGAACAAATCATTTCAGTTATTACTTTATCAGTTTGTTTTTATATTTTTCAATGTTTCCACATCAATCTATGTCTGATTAATATAGTGCATCTCACTTTCGGTTCAGACAACATAAAAAACGATCGAAAACAGCTTGATCGGTTATATATGATAAATCGCTTATTATGATATTTTTCTCTGGCATATAGAATATCATAATAAGCGGGTTCCACTGTACATCCATATACTAGAAATTAATTATCTTACACCTCAATAAATTCTGAAAATATTTTCTCAAACCTGTGAAAATAAGCTATAAAGTAAAAGGCAAAATATGGATATTTTCGACTTTGTAATATTTGTCGAACTATGCCAAACTATGATTCAGTAAAATTTCTGAGATCCTGAAATCTATTTTGGTCCAAAGGAAATCTAAAATCTAAATGTTACAAAACAAATTCACCAAAGATATTAATTTGAAACAGTGTACTGTTCTCCATAGGATGCTAGCCTCTTCATTATCGCAAAACAATTTTCAACTTAGCAATTGATGCTAAAAAGGAAATATCAAAGTTCTTGGATCCCTGTCCCACTGAACTGTGGTTTTCCCTATATACAGTAACCTCCCCTTAACCTCCGCTTGGTTATAACTGTAGCACAGTTTGGCCAGGACACTTCCATCCAAAAGGAAGTTAAATTGGTTAGAGCCATAATATAATAGTCTGAAGTCCAGGGTTTTAATTCCGGTCTGGTCCCGCTAAATTTTTACATTCAAAACACTGTTGTTAATTATATTTCATTTCATCTTGAATGTTTCTCATAAAAGTGCCATAAGGTATGGCTTTCTTTTAAGAAATGATTTATCAAAGCAATAATCATGCCAGAATAACAGATTCCAACACTTATGTACAGTTTCTGGCAGTGGGACAGGGATCCTTAGTGATATTTACAAATAAGACATGACCTTCTAAACTGATACACTTTTTATTGAATAACTGACCTCTCCTAGCCATGTCGAGGCTGGTTTCCTTGCCGATACCACCATTGGCTCCTGTCACAATCACTGTTTTGCCGGTCATCCTCTCCTCTCCTTTGTATTTCTTCCCTTTAGTGTAATCCCTAAAATAATGGATTAACAATTAGGCATATTCAATATAACTGCATTATACTTTAATTCTAATTCTTCGACAAAGTTTCTTTCTTTATAAACTTTATTCATTTTACAACAATAATTTATGAAACAAGATTTATAAACTTATATCAATCGTTCTTGTTGGACCTGATGGTAGCATGCATGAGGTCTTAATGTGGTAGGAAAATGGAATACCTGGAAAAACTCACATGTTCTGGCAAAAGACCTACATGTATACCTTTTCATGTTCCAGTGGGAAATCAAACCCCAGCCCTTTTGGTGAAAGGTGAGGGTGGCTAAGACGCTGCGCCATCCACCAGGTATCGCTTCAATCTTTTTTCATTTAATTTAATATTAATACAGTGTATACAACATAAGTTAAATGGGTTGTTTGATGGTGCATTGATTAGTTCATTCACCTTCCACCATATGATGGACTGGGTTTGATTCACCGATTTGATGTGAAAACGTATAGGTCAACAACCAGCAACATCCATTTTTTACCGATACTGAACTTATTTCCTCAAGAAGTAAGATCCCATACATGCTTTAATAAAGGCCAGCGATAGTGATTAACTTTCAATTTGGTGAAAACAAATTTTTGCTTTGTTTTCCTCAAGAATTCTTGATTAGTTACATTTTCATAAAATTATCTCAACATTGAGGCATAAAAATTATGTAAAAGTTTCAATGGATTCTGCAGGTTAATTGTGAAAGAGTACAGCCTCCTTCAGCTTAAGTGTCAGATATTTCAATGAGCTATATTTTCATCATCACTTGAGCATTTTTAATAATCCCAAAACCCAAATTAAAGTTTGTTCGATTTGGTATGCAGTAAAACCTTGATTAAATGTTGCTCACTTTCATTGTCAACTTGTTTACCAGCAATGTTCCCTTATTCTATTTTCTTATCATTCCTTTATACAATTCCCTGAATATATTGTCAAATCCCTTATTTTATACCGTTTAAAGTTTTGCTGAAAAATGGTGGGAATATAAAAAGGTTTTAATGTACTGATTTTAGCAATTGCTATAAAGGGCGGTAATCTAGCGGTCTTCCATTTTTCACATTACTTGGTAATGACTATTGCTCCACCTAAGGACCCGACCAAGCTGAGTCTGAAAACACTCTTGGGAATTTCTGGAAACTTGAATCCCATGGTTACATGTAGGCAAGGAGGGAAGATCTGGAAAGAGAACACAATAACTATTACAAAACAAACATTAAAATTACAATAAACCGTAAACTGTAAATGTCAAACGACTCCTGAAACTTTTTGTTCCACAACATATACATACATATAGCAATGCTTTTTAAATGTGTCAATCAGTCTGAGTGCACATATTTTTGTGCAGTCTATTCAAAATTAATGAAAATTTCCACTAGTTAGTCAAATTTTTTTCCTGTTGACAATAATATTAGACATGATATTATCAGGAATTCATGTAAAAATTGACAACATAAATCAAATTGTGGTACTTTTTACATGACATTTGCTTTGAAAAGTTTGTATACGTGTTGTACATGTATGACACAGTAAGAGGAATTCAAGTTAAGTTGCATTGACATTAAAGAAACTTCAGTATGGAAAGTAATGATATTTAAAAACATAACCATGATTTAAACACAGTATGTACCCATTTACATCTACAGTATATTTAAAGCAATACTGTACTGCAAAGGGCCGTTTAGCAGCATAAACTTGTAGGGTAATGTTTATACAATCATTTATTTACACAGGTTATTGTTCAACATATTGAACAATTGATCAACTACTTTTGTTAATATTTATATAATTATCCTATTTTAGAATATTCGTGTGAGTTGAAATACTGGAAGGCCAGACACAGAATGTATCATCAAGACCCTAGTCCGAATTATTCTGACGTTTTATCGACTTTTTAATCGACGACAGACCGATATAAAAAAAAAAGTTGATAAAACGTCAGAATAATTCGGACTACAAGACCCATGCCTGCATTCATGTCAAAAAAAATCCATTCGATGTCATAATTAAAATTCTTTTTCAACTGAATGTATCGGTCTGATAATCACACATCTCATGAATAAACTACACCATATATTTTGAATACCTGTTGGGACGTTTATCGTGTCACTCTTGACATTATTCAGCTGTTATTCACGTGTGTCCTCTATTTTTATTTTACAGGAAATGAAATATTGATATTAAATTTCAAACAAAGTCCGGGCGGTTTCTAGATAAACATTGATTTTAGAAGTTTTTATAAAGATAGGGCCTATGTATAGCTTTGATAATACTCTATCGCTACCAAAAGTTATATAATATCAAATAAATATAACAGTAGCAAATACTTGTATACATAATGTATATATATATTAATATCCGGAATTTGATCTCCAACTGCTGGGTCGTTGAGTTACTTTAACACTTACCCGGCGAGCGGCGAGAGCACCTGCAAAATTCACGAAAATGGTGAAGAAGATGACAATCCCGGGGATGGGCGATATGCCTGATCCCGAATGGATATTTGAGTCATGGTGGCCAATTATTTTTGGTGTCACGATTGGTAGCCTTTACGCGTTCAGGTAAATATAATAACAAGAGCAAATCAACGCGTGTCCAGTCCATGGACGTGTCACTAGGCCTATTTTTTGTTGCGGTTCATTGCTTTTTTTAGGAGGACACCCCGAAAACTTTATGTTGAAAAACTGAATGGACGGTCAGGGCCATTCCCTAAACATGTCTCAACTGTATACCAACACATCATTGTGTATACTCCATATATGATTTATTATAGATTATAGATTTTTTTTAAAGACCCCACGGGGGTGAGCGGGATGAAACTGAGATTTGTCGTCAGATCATCGTGGTCTCGGATAGTAAAGGGAGGTATTTGTCGGAACAAGTAAAATCTGATATCGAAAAATAGATTTTGTGGAACTACGTTTCAGGGAGGAGGAGTAAAACATGTCTGGATTATATTATGAATAACGCTGACTCTAGTAAACAAGCATGGTAAAGTACTTATAGCTCTATGGTCAGGTACGTGTGATCTCACGAAGAAGACGTATAGGCAGTATATCGAGATAAACCACGATGAAAACTTGGATGATATCGTAGGGGAGTTCCGTCTTGTCGAACTACAGAGACAATATGGGAATGCGTTAAAAATAGTCATTCTTGAGTGTCCATTCTTCTCCATATCAATATGGAATAAACACAGAGGCCATCCATCACCGGAAATGTATAAGACTAGTACAGACCTCCTGAGAGTTAAAATATCTCATCTAAATTCAGAGATTCGATGGATCAACTCGACCTAATTACATCTAGGAAGAGTAACAAAGCTAACTCAACAGAGAAGGTCAGTTATAGCAGAGACGTATAAAGCCATATGTGTTATATACGTCTCTGGTTATAGTCTACTAATCGACGGGATACATCCGTGCAAGACTCTAAGTAGGTACTGGCTGAGGAAACTTACAGATCTTGTTATCAAACACTGTAAATCATAATGTGAGAACTGATGTGTCAAAGTGTGAACAATGAAATTGAACCCGATTATTGTACCCATTCACGGACATGTCTAATATTAGACGTTCTAACATCAATATCAGTTGAATATTGTAAAGCTTTAATAAGCCATATCTTGTGATTGCCAGCTGGAGTACTGCAAAAAAGTGTACTAATGTGCCAAACGCTGTGTATGATCTTATGACAAGTAGTGAAATGTCTGGTATTACATATGGAAGAAACCAGATTAAGTGACCTTGAAGTAAATACAGGTGAAATTATACGAGAAGAGCTACGCCAAACTAAAGTGGACCTCATTGACCAAATACAACATGATGTAATAAACCTGTTGGATAGTAGACACAAGGAACAACAGGAAAAGAAGTCAAAGGAATCGAACATAATCCTGTTAATTAATGTACAAGAGAAAAAGAGTGAAAACAAGTACAGAAATAAATCTGCAGATGAGGAGGATATCAAAAGCCTAAGTGTAGGAGTAAAGGGTATAGAAATTCTTGCATCATTCCGTCTCTGGAAACATAATGCTTCGAAAACACGCTATTATAGGAAATAAGTCCCAGCGGAAATCCCTACTAGAAAATGCACGCTTTATACAGACTAAGGCACAAGATAACTTGAAAAGCATTATCCTCACACGGGACCTCACAAAACAGCAGAGGGAGGAAAGGAAACAAAAAATGGAGAAGTATAGAAGGGAAGGAGAAAAAAATGAGGAAAACATCCACGGTGGTCAGACACTAGACAACAGGAACGAACAAACACAGGTACTATCAAGGCAAGTAGGGACTACCCAGCTATTTATGGAGCAACCACACATGGATTGACATTCTCCCCCAACAGCCCGTCATAGACAGGATGGCAAAATTACAAGGTCACAACAGACAAGCAGTTCCCAGAGCTCAACGTACTACACGAGTAGCACCCCTGTCAGTACTCAAAGTGCTATGAACCGTCGCAGTAACATAGGTCAGGCTCTGCTGTTTGGGGATTGCTCCGTCATAGGGTCGCCTATAAGGAATGTGAACACGGCAGCATGGGGTACTACAGGTGTAGTTAAAAACTCAGAACCGATACAGATCACCCGATTCAACTCGAACCCTCAACCAGTGGGGCCACCTAGCCCAATAATGTCTGGAAACATGTCAGAAAATGATGAAATGAACACAAACGTCTATCTGGACTCGACTGTAATATCCGAGGTAGAAAGGACCCGAATATATCAGGAAAGACCACAGGAGCATGAAATCCCAAACATTCCAGAGGACCATACAAATTCCGGGACTCCAACATCACCATTTCTGGAAAGAGTATAGGAAGTTTGTTTTAATGGTAACACTGGGAATACTGTAAATATATTACCAGGCAAAATTATACCAGGAAATCAAATTCGATGTCTGTATTCTAATGTAAATGTTATGACCAATACAAAAAAATCTGAACTAGTGGAACATACGGAGACCTGGACATGGTATATGTCTAACAGAAATGTTTCCAAAAAGCAACTGTCTACAGTTGGACACTAGATTTTATGATGTGGATAACTTTAACTCGTACTGCGTAGACAGCGAACCAAAAAAGTGTGGTATTGGAAAATACGTATCGAGGAACCCAATCAGTGAAAAAATAGTTCTCAATGTGGATGTTGATGAATATGTAGCTTGTTCAATAAACCTCCAAAACAGAGACTCGTTACTAGTATGCTGCATATACAGAAGCCCTAACAGCCCAGAACAAAATAATGAACTCCTATCTGACCTTCTTAGGAAATTGTATTCTCTACATTATTCCCATGTACTAATTCTGGGAGACTTTAATTTTAAGGAAATAAACTGGGAAGTTGGATCAACAACCACAAGGGAAAACCATCCAGCCCCAAATTTCTTGAAACAACGAGGGACGGCTTCATCTATCAACATGTCAAACACCCAACTAGATACTGCGAAGGACAAATCCCAAATATCTTGGACCTTGTCTTCACGAACGAGGAGGAAATGATTGATGACATTATCTACTTACCATCATTAGGAAAAATGACCATTTGACCGTACGTTTCGATATGTGTACCCATAACGCCACCTAAAATGGTACAACTTCCACAAAGGCAATTACATCGAGATGACGCATGACCTGAACAACTTTGATGCTGAGGATCTGAGTAACTGTAATGGAATTTTGGAAGCTTGGGATAAACTTTCTGTCTTCTTGACACATGAAATAAAGAAATGTATACCAGTGAGGAAGATATCTCAACCAAGAAACCAGAACAGAACTTATCTCGACAACGACGCTAAACAAGCGATCAAAAGAAAGAAGCGCCTGTAGAACAAATACCTACATTGCAAAACGGATCAAAACTTCCATAACTACAAACTGGCTAGGAATACTATTGTATCAAGGATAAGGAACTCTAGATATCAGTTTGAGAAAGACCTAGCTGAAAAAATCAAAACGAATCCGAAACTATTTTGGAAATATGTACGGTCTAAAACTAAAACGGCAACTGTCACCAATAGACTGTCAAATCAGGAAGGTCAACTGACCGAAACAGATGAGGAAACCGCAGAAGTCTTTCAACAATTTCTAGCGTGTTTGTCCATAACTCGAACGCACCAATACCTTATCTATCGCCAACAGTTCTACCAGAACACCTAACCGATATCACTATTTCCGAGCCTGTTGTATAAAGGCAATAAAGGAGACTAATCCAAACAAAACACAGGGACCTGATACTCCATCAAAAGGCCTCTGACAATATTGTACAACAGACCATTCAATGAAGGAAAGTAACCTAAACAATGGATAACTGTGATCATAAGCCTTTTTGCAGACGACACACAATTATATTCAAAAATCTCCAACAGCGAAGACCGTTTACTTCTTCAGGACAACATAGACAACATATGTAAGTGGACAGACTACTGGTTAATGAAATTAAACATCCACAATTGTAAACACATGGAAATTGGAAAATTCAGGGGAGATAACCACATCTATAATCTACATTTTCCAGATAGTACAACAGAAATAGATGAAAAAGAAAACGATAAGGATCTTGGCGTCACCTTAGACAACAAATTGAGATTTTCAGACCATGTAAATATAACAGTTACAAATTAAAGGCTTACAGAAACCTGGGTACTGTCTTCCGTACTTTCACATATATGGACGCAGTTATGTTTACTCTATTGTACAAATCACTCTTCAGACCACATTTAGAGTATGGAACATCTATATGGTCCCCAATCTTTATCAAAGTCAAAATCTCCATCGAAAATGTGCAAAGAAGGGCTACAAAACGGATCAAAAATATATCAAATCTACCATATGATGAAAAGCTGCGAAAACTGGGACTGCCTACACTCGAGTATAGAAGGGAAAGAGCCGACCTCATCGAAATCTATAAGATCCTAAATAACATCGACCATGTAGACCATGAACATAATTATGTTTAAACTGGCATCAAATATGGGGACCAGGGGGCATCAAAAAAAGCTGTTCAAGAAACCGTTTCCCCTTGAAGTAAACAAAAATGTCTTCAGCAATAGAACAATAACAACATGGAACAGTCTACTGCTACAGAAATGAACCTAAACAGCTTTAAAACATTACTGAACAACCATAACATTACCAACAGGTCCAAATTCCGGGCCTCTTTTTACAATTAGTACCATGTACCTCACATGTATTTTTAATTGTGTGAACTTTACAGGTCATTTGAGACCAAATCAACAAGTGCGAGCTTTAAACCGAAGTGTTTAAATATACGTAGGTTTCATATAGAGAGAGAACTGTTTTTGTCAAGTATAATATGTGAGCAACAAGACCTATATACCGCCACAACTCATCAATGTGTAAACAATGGACTTTTATCATTTTATGCGCAACTGGACATTATGAATAAGTAATGAAATACAATCAAGACATCTCCAACAGCTAAAAAGCTTACAACGATGTATATAATGTTGTCTCTTCCCCCCCCCCCGAGTTACAGGGGGAAAAAGAGTTAACTCCCCTGAGTCAGTTATGGGGACAGGGGAAGTTTCACCTATCAATTTCCTGAGGGATCACACCCCATGACGTGACACCACGACATATAACGTCACAATCACATCGTATTTGCACAGTTTCTGTGCCGATCGTTTTATAGCACACAACATACTTTATCCTGTGATACCACACCACAGGTACTCACCTTGTATGTCAATACACCCATAAACAGGTCGGGGAAAACCACTAACTTGCATATAATATGTAAACTTGCCTATTATACGCCAATAGGGGTATGGATTTGTTAATAAAAATAGTCAAAATCACTTGAATCATAACTTTTTCAAATTGTTTGTCCAAGTCGCATTTATTCAGTCATGAAACATAAAACAAATGCAAAAATAAACTTTATTTGCATGTGGGAAAGAACCAAAAACAGATGCAATACTTCCAGTAAAGTTACCTCAAGTTTCCAAGTAGCCAACGCTTTCAGTAAACATCTTTTAGCAAAATATTATTTACCTTGTCGTAAAATAATGCGATTTTTATTGACATCTTGCAAAAGTTACTGTTAAAGCGATTTGGGTTATTTTTTAGTAATAAATCCATACTCCAACTGGCGTATAATAGGTGAGTTTGCATATTATACGCAAGTTGTGGTTTTCCCCAACCTGATAAAATAGTATTATATTATTGGTGTATTGACAGATGAGGCGAGTACCTGTGATGATTCTGTTATGGTCCAAAATATACAGAAATGTTCTGGGGGTGGAGGGAAGGGGGATAATTACAGTATGTTGAATGATCCAATACTGGGATGATTTCAACAGAGAGAGACCAGAGTACAAATATGTGACGGTTAGTTTTAGCTGATGAAGGCTAGGCTACCTTGAATGCCTCAGGCTTGTTGATGAGGACTGTCGACTTTCGTTGGTAACTGCAGATAGCAAAAGAAGGAAATGTTCACAATACTGAATAGATACTTCTAATTTGTCTTGTTTTTTTCTGACATTCGAAATCAGGAGAACTCCATGCATCTTGCTTTTTGCTCAAATGATTCATAGCTGTTAAACCTCCCTCATTAGGAGTGAGACTCCTTCATTTTGACCAAAATTTACCAATCTCCCTCGAAACTCACACAAACTCAAAAATCTACATCCCGTGGTCAAATAATCTCGTAGTAACTGCAGGGTGTGTGTAATGATTATAACAAGGGTGTCTGAATCAATTAAATGAATGCTTTTTGAATTGTTTTGACTTTGATACATAAAAAGGGCAAGACCAATTGATTAAAGCAGTTTCAGTCGCATTTCATGCTCTTTCTCCCTCGTTGGAAATGTGGAATGAGGAAATCTCCCTCATTGGAGGTTTCAGAGGTTGATACCTATAATGAATTGATTATTTTCTTATCTTAGAACAATACTCACATTTAACACTGTTTTCTTATATAGAGGTCATTGTGAGTAGATTTTAGACTTGTTCGCTTTGTCTCCTGTAAAAAAAATGAAAGGTTTATTTATGAATATATCTATCTTTATTTTTAGACAATACATGAGAGGGGCCAGATGTCTGAGTGAAGCTAAACTTGAAGGGAAAGTTGCCATTGTGACAGGAGCAGGGTCTGGGCTTGGAAAGTTTATTGCAGAAGATCTAGCTTCAAGAGGTAGCTGATTTATTTTGATAGCTAGGTGTAGATAACACAAGTCTTATTTCAAATGTCACCCTGGTAAAATGCTAGCGGCTTCCTACCGACTCGGCTAGGGAGAATATCTCTTTAGTTCATTTGGTAGAGTGTAAGGCTTGTAAGCCAGAGCTCATGGGTTCGACCCCTAGTGGGGGCATTGAAAATATAATGACTCTGTAACACACATGCGTTCGCTAATAATACTGGATGTTTCACATTTACCAGATAATTAATCAGACATGTGTAGTTTGTCCCTTCAGGTTACAAAGATCTTGTAATTAGTCACCTTACCAAGAGTTATATGAATTACGTTTCTGGCCAATTGAATATGACCAATCTGGTAATTCCACAGAAAGCATATACAAAATCTGCTTTGGTAATTTGAAATTGAATATGGCAAGTCTTTGTTTAACAGCTAGACCTGTCTTATCTGACACCCCTCAAGACTGATCCTGTTAGATTAGACAGGTCTTACTGTAATTGGTTCTCTTCATTAAAAAGATGGATTACATATTAGATTATTCAGGATTTAAGAAAATGCGAAGGTCAGATATTAAGTCACTGTTTAAAACGCTATCTATAATTTTGATTGTGATAAAACCATGATGACTCAATAGTATAAATCTATTCACGGAAGTGGAGGTCCAACCTCAGTAGTTTAAGTAAAGGGTACCACTACATCATTTATAAACTGAAGAAAGAGATCCACTCAGTTTTGTTTTATTTGGAGTAGTCTCCCTTTTATGTATAGAAGATGAACCAAACAAAAGGACTTGATTTTGGCAAAGAGTAAATTTTCCTGTCAAATTATTCACAGGTTTTGCAGTCCATATATTGTACACATTTTAATGCCTTTCATTTATAATTCCCGTGCGGCAACATTGACAATTTGTAGGCTTTGCAATGTAAAGGTCCTGTGCTTGACCCTTGCTTTTTTTCTGTTTCTTTTTATTTATTCCTATTTTTAAACATTCAAATTTTGAACAACCATAATTCTATAAAATATATCACAAAATCTGATTTTTATTGAATACTTCTTTGAAAAGAACTTAAGCAAATATTTCACAATAATGACAATGGTAATAAATTAATAATACCGTTTCACTTATTGGTACCCTTTAGCTTAAGTTTATTTT
Source organism: Mizuhopecten yessoensis (assembly GCF_002113885.1). Classification (NCBI taxonomy): domain Eukaryota; kingdom Metazoa; phylum Mollusca; class Bivalvia; order Pectinida; family Pectinidae; genus Mizuhopecten; species Mizuhopecten yessoensis. Next base: position 358,680 of record NW_018405584.1, read on the forward strand.
GTCAGTATTTAATAGTCCCCAGTTACCAAGGAAACCAGTAAATGGTGTCATAAATTGATCTATATTTGATGATATTATGGTTATCAATATTGTATTACAGGGGCTCGAGTATACCTAGCCTGCCACACATCAGAACAGACAAAGACAGCTGTGGAAAGTATTAAAGAAAAATACAAGAAAGCAAATGTGGTGGGCCTTGTATGTGATCTTGCCTCTTTTAAGTCTATAGAGGAGTTTGTGTCCAGCTATAGAAAAAGTAAGTTCTCCCAGGACAGTGGAATCCTATTTTGTGCTTCATCAGTAAAAGACCAGGATAACTAAAAGTAAATCCTTTACTGAATATGTCAAGGATATTGAGTTCAAGTAAATCTTATATAGGGTGGTCGGGTCGTGCAGTAAATAACAAACCTGCCTTTCACAAAGGCGACTGGGGTTCGATTCCCCTAATGGACATAAAGAGTACGGGGTTAATCTGCCCAACCACGTGGGTTTTCTCTGGGTACTCTGGTTTCCTCCCACATTAAGACCCCATCGTACTAATATCCAGGCCAACAAGAGTGATAATATAAGATGAACTAACTCGTTTCATAATTGTTGCAAAATAAATAAAGTTTATGAAATCTTATTTCACAACAGATCAGCAGTAGTGTTGGTATGTAGCATTTATACATTTTTGTACTGGTATATGTGTTTGTTCTCAAATTGGGGAGCCCTCTATTTCACATCCAGTCAACAATTTACGCATGAATGGGTCATTTGAGATCTCACAGATTTTGGCTTGTATTTCTCTCATGTATATTGGTCCGTATAACTGAGACTGAAAATGCTCAATTAAACAATGGATCGTTCTGGATTAATTATTGTCAGTTGCGAAACAGATGCTAAAATAGAATTGAGTTATTGCATAGAACATAATGATTTGTGTTCAGAATGTTACTTGTTTTGCTTGTATTTGGTAACAGTGTAATGCTATCATATGATGCAGTTGCTGGTTTTAGATGATTCTTAGAGACTGTTAAAATATTTTCTTTGTTTTTTTGCACAGAGGAGGAAACGTTGGACCTGCTAATTCACAACGCTGGCGTAATGATGTGCCCATTGGTTCAGACTGAAGACAAGTTTGAAACTCATTTTCAGGTCAACTATCTAGGTAAGGAATTCTTCATAACAAGTTAAATGCTCTATTTGGCATCTTCTCCAACTGATCTCTTCAACCATTAAAACTTGAAGGGATGCATTGTTAATTAAAGTTAAGCTCATTGATGCTACATGACGGATATGAAGTTTTCTCTATCCAAACAGACATGAAGGTATGGAGAAAATGAAAATAGAACAATAGTGACATCTTGCATTTTTAAGACAATTTCATTTCAGTTCAGTTTATCTGAGCTGTTGTCATTGTAATTATCACAAATCATGACTGTTCCTAAGGGGGAAAAATGAGAGAAAAAGCTTAGTGTTTAATATCTTTTATTCAACCTTTTTTTTCACTTTGCAAGAGTAAAACAAAATGTGAGATTGAAATGAATAGGAATACAGTGTTCTATTTTATTTTCTCCAGGTCCATTTTTACTGACCCATCTGTTACTGCCACTGTTGAAGAAGGTGGAGGGAAGCCGCATCGTTTGCCAGACAGCTCCAGCTTATAGCCTTGGCAAAATTGACTTTGACGATGTCAACTATACGGAACGGGAGTACGTCACAAGTAAAGCGTACTCCCAGAGCAAGCTAGCTCTGGTTCTCTTCTCTCTTGCTCTCAGCCGACAGGGTAGGTAACTCTTCACAGAAATACCAATGAACATTCAAACCATATGCTTAACTTTGGGATACTATATACATGATATTCCGTCTTTGCGTATTGCAGAGTTATCTTCTCTTGGGAGCAGGTATTGATTGTTACGTCACTTTTTTGTGAGAGTAACGTCATCAATTTTTGAGAAAACAACGTAATTTTCTCGCACAAACCAATGACGTAACAATCAATACCTGTTCCCAAGAGAAGATAACTGCAATACGCAAAGACGGAATATGTCTCAATCTGCAACATGTGATTTGATGCAGTTTTTTGTAATTCTTCGGATTAGTATTTCAAATACAGTCAAACCTGTGTAAGTGGTCACTTACGTGAAATTATGATGTTGGCTGCTTAAGACAGGTAGCTGGTTAATCAAGGTTTAAGTTTAAAAGGATATACATTGTAATACGAAATGTTTTGTAACAGCTATCAAAAAAGTTTACAAAGAGCTTAGTTCGTTTAAGTTTTTAATTATAAAATGTTGATGAACATCTTTAAAATTATTCCTTTGCCAGTACAAACATGCACATAAATAATGACAGGTGATCGATTATAACAGCAGGTTTGACTGTATTTAAAAGTCAGTTTGCAATTATTTCTGTCTTTAAGACAGTTATACAAGTTTTAAAGCAGGGTAATATTTGAATGACAGAATGAGATATTGTCATTTCTCCAAAAAAATAAAAGTAACATCAATGTCTCATCTATCGTGCAGAAAAAAGTTGAAGATTAGAAATATTCATAAAAAGAAGATTAAATGAAATACTGAAAGTTATGTGATTTCTTGTGTTCCCTTCTAATCTACTATTTCATTAATATAACAAAAAGATGTGGTGAGTGACAAAGTTTACTTTGAGTAAATTGAATGCTTGATTTAGAGACTTGTTCTGTAGAATTACTTTCTTTAAGTGAGATTATCATCATTGATACTTAAAACTGTTGTTTGACCACTTTACAGGCCTGGTGGTAAATTGTGCATTACCGGGGATAGCCAACACCAAAATCTACCGCCACCTGCCTTTCCAAAAGAACTCTGTTCTTGCCATCTCCTTTGCCCCAATTGTCTGGTTCTTAATGAAGTCTACTGAAGATGGAGCCCAGACTGGTCTTTACTGCGCATTGACTGAGCATGCTGGCAAAGTGTCCGGCAAACTTTTCAAGTAGGTGCCACCTTTATAAAACGTAATCTTATGTTAAATTGGGGTTATGATACTTCATTAAAATTTCCACATGAAAACTTCTTAACAAACCATGACAGATATTTCATTTGTACATGTATCAGCAATGTGAATATATCAACATTACATTTGTTTTGAAGAGTCAAAAGGCAAAAATCCTCTTTAACCATAGTTTTAATGTGAAACAAATAGAGGTTGAACGGCATGAAGATTCAAAGAATATTCGTGTAGGTAAACAACATTCATTGAAAAAATGCTGTTAATCAATATATTTCAATTGAATAATTATAGACATTAGTAATCTAAATAAATGCATTCCCTATAAATAGAAAATGAAATTTGTCACAGGATTTTGTTAAGATATTGTGATGAACTTCAAATGGAAGCTGCAAATTCATATCAGCCTAATATCAAAAATATACAAAAAATGTCCTGCATTCTATTGCAATTATGATCAGTTGTGTGAATATCATAGAATACTGTTGATACAACCCTATCAAGGTAGCCACTGTTGTATCAGTTAATTAATGTTTCATTACAATCAAACGACTTAACATTATTACAGGGAATGTGCTGCAATTGAAGTGGAGGAGAATGCCAGAGATGAAGAACTACAGGACAAGCTGTTTGCTCAGTCCCTCAAGTGGATAGGCAAGGACAAGTTTGGAGAGGAAAGCTAAATGTTACTGGCCTTAGTTAAACACACCATGTACTTTACGAAAATGATATCCAACATCCCCTAGTGACTGTTTTGTGTACCCCAGTAAATAATGAAAGTAAAAAGAGAGGAATGCTTGTGACTTGGTAAAATAAATGGACACTAATATGGGTGAAAATAGATTGAAAGATAGGTATATGATAGTGATTGATTTATATATATACATATTTAGTGCTTAAATGTCTGTTAAAATATCTAAATAAGTTAGATGGTAACTCTTCCTGAAAATGTTGTCAGCTAAAACGTAACTCTTCCTGAAAATGTTGTCAGCTAAAACGTTCAATCAAAGCATTTTAGAGAATTGTTTTCTTTAAACAGATAGGGTGCTATACAAATATTTCATAATATTTTTTTGAGTGTTTGTCCTAGAACCTATCGTTTGATATAGTCAAACCCAGTCAGATCAAAAACATATCCTACACCTTATGCATATAGGAAAGGCGGTAGAAGGATTTTTCATTGTCATTATGTGCCAAACCTGTAATCAGGGGGCTGTTTGTTTATGCGGAACAACTTGTCTTTCCGTTTATAAATATAACATTTTCGGGTATAAATCCTGGCAGACCTGCAAATGTTTATGCAGGCCTTGCAAGGCTTGGTCAAGGCTTGCCTTAAAGCAGCGTCAGATTATTAGGTCCGACCTTATTTAATAAACAAACAACTTTGGTCCAACAGGTTCAACCATTTGGATCGCGATAATTGAAAACGGCCAAGGGACCTGTTCGTTTATGAGAAACAACCGGTTTGTCTGTTTATAAATGTAATAAATGTATAATCCTGGCAACTGGTAAAACAGCCCTGGTCATTTAAGGGAGACCATGCTGTTGGCTGCTTTAGACAGGTGACCGCCTATCCCAGGTTAAAGTAGAAGATTTAAGAGGATCTTATATTAAATCTTTATTGCTGTACTGAATTTGGGTAAAACTTTTCTTAATGGAAGTTGATTTGAGGTGCAATTGTTGAACTTGAAGGAGAAAAAGAGATTGTTTGTGGATTTTGATTAAACACTAGGTTATTCAAATACAGCAAGCCAAGCTTCAAAATATATGAAGAGATACTGTAGAATCATTTATTTTTGTGGGGTTAAAGTTTCGTGGTTTTGATATACTAGCCTGTTTCAAGGACATTATATTTCGCTGATTTCTGATTTTCCCCTATCTATATCATACCAAATTTATGTATTCGTGGAGAATTAATTTCCTGGTTTCTTGTTGTCCACGAAATAAATGAAATTTAATGTTTTTACAGTAATCATTACATTAGAATACTTCATTTGTTGTTAGAAGTATATGAGATTAGTATACATGATATCTTTGTTATAAGTGATGCTGTAATTCTGTCTACATATTTACTTAGTTATTAAATCCTTATATTCTTTCATAGATGATCCCCTCATTTGCAAGACTAATACAGTAACTGTCTACCAAGCGGTTTGCTTTGCCATTACAAATTAGCAAATGTGTAAGGAACTACAGTGTTATTTGTCAAAATTGCATCTCATAATTGTGATGACTACACCATCAGGTATGTTTACCCTGTTGAAGTGTTTGTATAGAATTGCACTGTGAACATCCATTCCTTTGTTTGTCAAAAATATTACATGTCCATTATATAGAGTGTGCATTATGTCAGATATATTGTATGTTTATTTAAACACCATTTACTTTGTTTATCTCATTAATAGTACTATATGTATCCTATTAGTTTTATATCAAGCACTGCCATTACCATATATATTAACCAATTTCTTACATTTAATCATTATAAAATTGATGCTGATCTTTATACAGAAACCACACCGATCTGGATTGGCAACATTCTAACACATTGTTGGTGCACTTTTTAGGTCACCTGAGCTTTAGCTCAAGTGACCTATTGCTATCCGTTTTCGTCCGTCGTCGTCCGTCGTCCGTCGTCCGTTAACATTTTACATTTCAAACTTAAAGTCAAGTTCTGCTGGGCCGATTGAACTGAAAGTTGGTAGGAATGATC